>NC_044358.1:31883210-32145605 GCF_007364275.1 Archocentrus centrarchus | reverse complement strand
CATTGTGCAGTGGGCCATGCATCTCGCGTTTGTCTGGCGGAGCTCATTAAAACGGTTAATAGATTGGCCCATTTAAAAGGTGAGAGGGAGCGGGCTGGCGCGAGGAAAGTGAAATAGAGACCCCATTAAACGGCCCTTGTTGTCCCGGAGCGGCGCTCTTTGCCTGCGCTCCGCTTGGTGCCAAAGCTCTGTATACAAATGTCCTATATCGCCTTCAGTAATGGCCTGGGTCAAGAATCATTGGGGCCCTAGGCAGAAGTTACCCCCTTCTGTTGTCTTCGTTAGTTAACTGTTGCTTTGAACTTTTTTTTTCTGACACAATAAATAACTCTAAAGCCAAATACCCTTTTCTTTCATCAAGTGGCATGCAAAATATGAAATTAGGGCCTACTATCACTTGAGTCAAAGAAAAAAAAAACAGACTTTAAATGAAGTAGAAAAGACAACAGCTCAGCAACATTCCTTTTTGAAATAAAAGAATTAGCTGGCGTTGTTGGCAGGGTAATTTATTTTTTAAAGTTTTTTCTTATATGTCTATGTATTTAAAGGCCTGCATGCAAGAGTCAAAACCTCTGACACACTGCTGATATTTTGAGCGTATTTAATTGTTTTAGGTGAAAGTTTGTGTGGAATATATAGACTTGTTTAAATGAGTGTAAAGATTTCCTGTTACATTTAGAAAGGCCACATCCTAATTCATAGTCACGGATGTTTAACAGTTAAATGCTCAGAGTACAAAAAATCTTTGAACAACCACAATGTTATCAGAAAACTGCTGTCAAACCTAGTGTGAAATATATCCCAGTCACATAAGTCGACGCACCCTCATATGTACGCAAGCGGCCTTTTTGGGTGTATCACTTGAGTTTTGCGGCATATGCATATCTGTCTGTGAATTTGTTGGTGGACTATGGGCTGTGGGAGGCGGTTTGACTGTGACCAGGACCTTCTCATCTATCAACGTCCCCATCTGTCTTGCATGACGACCCCCCCCCCCCCTCTTACGATAGGAGAAGCCCTCACCCGCCCACCCTCACCCCTCTTCAGAAAATAGCTCCTTTGGAAGGTCTCTGATGTTAATGAGTCGTCCAGGACTTAGGTTCGCAGCTGTAAACAGAGAGCTGACGAGGTTAGTGGTTTGTTTATATACTGTTGTCACCCACTTGAAGGATGGCCTCTGTCCCAAGCAAGTAGGGAGCTTCCAGGCCTCATCATGAGTCCCCTCTCAGGCCCTGACATAGTGGCCCTGTCACAAGGCGTTTCACTCCCATCTGTATCTCCCTCTTCTCCAACTGTAGTCCACACTTTCTTACATTACAGAACATCATGGATAAAAAGGAATTTCATAAAGCCGTGTTTGTATGCTGATGGTGGTGGTGTGTGTGTGTGTGTGTGTGTGTGTGTGTGGGGGGGGGGGTGTTTGTGGGTGGGTGCTGATGCAGCAACCCACACAGGGCAGTGTGGGAACACCAAGGGATGGATGGAGGGAGGGGGTGTGCAGCACCATCTCAAGCCTGGGAACCACTGTGTGTTTACCACAGGGAAACTGTACCAATGCAGAACAATGAGTGAGCCTTACCCCTTCTAAATAAAAAAGGCATTTCTGCTTTTCTTCTTCCCCCTAAAGGTCATGGAGTTAGAGATAGGGAGTCCACACAAAAGCCTCCAGTCTGTCGGCAGTCTGGTCTGGCCCAGTGCGGTGCCAAGACTGAGGTCATTATCAACAGAGCAGTCCCAAGCTAAGCATATTTTTATAGATTGTGTGTGTATGTATGTATGTGTGTTTGCTTGGAAGGGAGGTGAACATGTGTATGTGCTTATTTGGTCAGGCTGCGTGCACGAGCGACTCTTGGCTTTCATGCGCAAAACAAAGGCAGTGTGCAGAGTGCACAGCGCAGTTGTCAAATGTGAGACGTGCTGCAATTTTCTCATCACAAATGAGTCTGAGATAAATGGCATTTTGCTGCGCTGAAAAGTTTACCCAGGCATCAAACTGATTTGTGTGTCGTTATGATGTCTGAGGAGATATAACGTCAACAGACTGCTGATGTTGCAGTTCACCCAGGCTATTAATGAGGCGGTGTGAAATTAGCACGCCTTGGCATGCTTTGAGGAGAGATGTTTGTTAGCTAATTAAAGAAACTCAATCATTTTATATGCGCCAATCAATTACCTGGAGCAGGTGGTAGAAACAGGGCCCGACACTCTGTCCTTATGTCTCACATCAGCTAACTACCCTAACTCACTTTACTACATTGTTGAGTGCTTTTATGGCTGGGGAGGCTAAACACTTGATATGACTTTATGCTAGCTGCCAGTATACATGTGCAGGACTGCACTGTGGTCAGTTTTGATTTTTTTTTTTTGAAGATGTCTGACCAATGATGTCTGACTTTATTCATTTTTGTACATGTTGTGAGTACAGAACACAGATTTATCAATTTTATTCCAGTAGCCTGCATTTTAATGATCCCTATGCTCATTTTGTATAGCGCCAAGCCCCTCTTGAGACAATGATACATAGCTTTGTACTGACAGGTGTTCATGACATTGCTTGTGGACATGGCTGTGCTGTAAAGTTGATAGAGAGAACAGTGCTTACACACTGGAGGGAGCACATAGCTATAAACAGGAATTACCCAACAATCGTTTTGTGAATGTGTTGATAACAGTGTGTTCCAGCACTGCTCGGGGATCTCCCCTGGGTGGAGCAGGGCTGGCCCAATGGAAGGAACGTTTCTGATTACCAGAGGGCAAAACAGGGCATTGGGTCTTGTGCTGAGACAAGACCGGACAGCCCCGATACAGTCAGATGTGTACATGCATGTGTTTGTGCGTTATGTCTATGTGATTCCTGTATATATTTTATCTATGCTACAGCATCACCCCACCCCCCCCCCCCCCCCCCCCCCCCCCCCCCCCCACACACACACACACACACACACACCCCAATCCCCTCCCACCCTCTTGCACCTTGAGGCTCATTAAGCAGTGACCTCTCACCTTTTCAGGACGGGAAAGATGAGGGGAGGAGATGTGATCAAAGCTGGGCCCTTCCTGATGAAGGTTGGACTGCAACACAGTCACCTGATTGGATCTGATAGCAGCTGCTTTGCCTGTGTAGAGTGCTGAAATAGTGACGGTTACAGCGGAAGACATGAGGACGAAAGTCATGACAAGCTCTGAAATGACTATTAACTTGCAGGGACACTGCAGGGTGATGAGTTTATGAAGTTTATAAAACACATTTATTCTCATTTTGGGCTATAGAGTACTTTAAATTTATACAGCAGACTGCAAAATAATTTCAGACTGTGAGTATTTTTTATTTACTTATATTTATTTATTTGTTTATTTTTATTCTAGGTGAACCAGATTTCTTTGCTACATTGCCTCTCACAGCTCCTTTTTTTCCCCTTAGACATCACACACTTCTCAGGTTAACTGCTCTATCGTTACTGCTGCATGCCTCATTAGTGTTCATCTCCGCATCCAATCCCTTATCTGAAAAGGAAAGTCCATGTCCCTGTCCTTGGAGGTCTGTCTTGATGATTTCTCCAGTGTGTATGTGTGTGTCTGTATAAATTGTGCACTTTATGTGTGTGCACCACTGTTGCTGGTCAGTCAGGGTCAAAGCAGAGAAAAGAATGTGGCTGTGGAAAAGAATGCAGGGCTGATTAGCGCTGCTTACCTGTAAGTGAACTGGACGTGCCGGCATGTGATGAGACCGAGGAAACAAGGGAACAATAGGACAGTAGAGATTCCTTTCCACGCCACATTCCAGCGATCCAGCAGCCCGGGCCCCCCGCTTGGAGCTTTGATGAACCCTTCTCACAGCTTCCTGGGATTGTCGCTCCTCCACAAACACAAAAACACAAAAGTGACCGGTGAGTGGGGCCAGGGAAGAGAGAGAACACGGCCCTCCTCAGGATGTCCTGTTTTGATTAGCGTTAGCATCCTAAAAGCACCATAGAAATATTTTTCTAACACGGAGAAGAGCTTAGTGGTGACACATCCACTTCTTTCCATTCTGTGACCTCCAAGGTCAGATACACTACAATGAGCCAGGAATCAAAGAGGTGTTCCTCACATAGTGATTTGACTGGGAAATCATGTGCGGAAAACAAGGCGATAAAGTGATGGGGAGAGATTTCAGGGTCTGTCAACAGGTGTCAAGAGTTTGTTAGGCCAATGCTTTTTACAGTTTTCCAAGAAATACCTTATAAGGTCTGGAATTATTAAGTTGATAGTATAAAAGTTGTGTTTCAAATTTAAAATACATAAATAAATGAGGATCTAATTGTGATCAAACTCACAATTCATTGCCTCCATAATCAATTTATAACTACTGTGACATTTTATAAACTGTAACTTAAGCTATTATTCACTCCTAATACTGTTAAGAAACACAGTATGTATGATAACTAAGTTTATAAACAATTTAATACCTAAATCAAAATGAGTAAATAGTGTTTTCAGTTCTCTGAAAATCACAATTAACATATTTTTCTCAAACTAAGTTCTGCAGTACTGTATTCTGAGCACCAGCTCTTATGCACAACGTGCACTTTCACCAGCCTGTACTACATCTTTTTTGTCTCTTGTGGAATCAGAGAGCAGTGAAGCATTACAGCATGGTCTGTTGTTTTGCTGGTGCTTGAGGGCTTTAGTTTGACAGGAGGGCACCACTTTGTTCACCTCAGTGTCCAGAGGCAACCCCTCGGGACCTCAAGGCCTGGACGTCTCTGTCAGGGCTGTGGCAAGACTGGGGCAATGGGGGGCCCCTCTGCTCGCTGGGTCAGTGGACAAGCTAATCGATTTTATCTCCGTTTCACACACCACGCCAAACCCCTACTGGCCTGATATTCACATGTTCACTGTTCAGAGGATTACAGTCCTTCCATCTTCTGTCTATCTTTTTTCCTCTTTCAGTTTCTGCTTCCCCCCCCCTCCATTCATGTTTCTTATGTTTCCCATTTGTCTTTCTTCTACCATGTTTTGTCTACCATTTCCCATAAGCTAGGTTTCCCTCCCTCTCTGCTCCCCTTCTTCCAACTCTTAGCCCCTCTTTTAAGGAGCATTTTACAGAGGATTCACACATTATTTATCCTTCGTTTCTTGCACACTTTGATGTGTCAAGATTAGAATTAATTACAAGGTAAATTATGTTTTTGAAAAGTTTCTTGAAAATCAAATACTGTAGACTCTCAGTTACAAAAGCATTCACACCTGGTTTTGTGACACATTAAGTTTTGGTCAGGTGCCTCCTGTTTGCCTAGATTATCCTTGAAATGTCTATAGAGTAGCAACTGTTGTAAATGGCCCGTGATTTCCAGTGTATATCTGTAATGAAACCCAATAAGCATTACGTTGACCTCTTTGATGAAATTACGTTGAGACATCAAGCAGGTTATACTGTAAAATCATTTCAGAGGCTTTGAGTGCTCCCTGAAGAACAGTGACCTCAATCACTGTGAAACTGAACAAGTCTGAAACCACGAGAACTTTGGAGTAACAAAGAAAGAGAACCCCTTTGTCAGAGAAGCATACAAGAACTTTAACAGGATCTCCATTAGTAAGGACTGTATGGCGAAGTGACGGGAGCCACTCCAGAGTAAAAGGGATGCAATGATCTGCTTGGCATTTGCCATCAAAGGACAGAGAGTATAGGGAAGACAATTCTCTGGTGTGATATAATTGAAGCTAAACCCTTTGGGCAGAAGTTTAAAACAGTCTCTGGACAGCACCAGGTGTGGCTCATCACCCTGCTGTTCCAGTCTCTACAGTACAGAATGCTGTTGGCAGCTTAGTGCAATTGGGCATTTCTTAGATGCAGGTATGGGGATACTGGTCAGAATTAAGGGAATTTGGAATGATGAATGTCAAATACAAAAACTTGTTCTGGAGTAACCTGAGGCTGGGAAGATCGTTCACTTTTAAGCGCACAAACCAAAGTAAGCCAAGACAGTGAGGGTGGGCTCTCCGTCTACAGTGAATGAGTCAATTAATTAAAGAAGAAGAAGCATGTTTTCACTTTGCCATTAGGGAGTTGATTGGGTTTGGTGAGAAAACTTACAGTCTTACATATTTAAAATTTAATGTGCGACACAAAAAGTGTGCATAAGTGGGTCTGAAAACTTCCTGAATTCACTGCAAATTTTCCCTCTATGCCCGTCTCCGTGTTGGCACTTCAGTTGAGGGAGGCTGGTAGCCAGGAGGAGGAGCCCCTGTTTTTTTTGATCATTCCTCTGGATAAGAGTTGGAACACGGGAATGAAAGCTTTGGGAATGGTCTGGAAACTTCCTATTCATCAGTGTAAGGAGATACTGCGCTGACAGTTAGCAGACGGCCAGCCAAGTACAACACGGGACAGCCGCGTGGGCCTGCAGTGTTCAGCTTAACAGACAGACTGAGAGAGACCAGACCAAACACCCTACTCATCTCTGTTCAGGGAAATAACATATGTTAGCATTTCAGGCATTCATTCTGATTCTCTTGCTCAGAGTTGCTCGAGTGTGAACAGTAGAATAGGTGAATGATTATGGGCTCAATCATAACTAATTTAGCAATCGAGACGAGTGCAGGGCAAGTATGACACAGCAGATAAATAATGATTACGTTTACACAGAGAAGAGAGGGGGATGTGGTTAGGTTTAGTTTTTTTAAAAATGGACAAATTGTTGCACTTTTCATAGTTCTGAAGGAGTTTTGAGTTATGCACTTAGGTTCTTGTTTCTCTAACTTACTTTGTGTAATCTTTCACTTTACGTTTCCCTACAGCCACTGCACTGGCCAAAATTAATGCATGCCTTTAGGCTTGTACATGTATGAAAGACAAGCTTTATATGAATTCATAAGCACACGCACCAACATGAAATCTGGATACAGCATATTTACAAATGCACACATGTACCTGTGTGCATGTGGTTCATATGGGACAGAGGACTGGCAGGACAGCACAGTTTGGGACAATGCAGGTGTGAGTCTGTGTCTCTCTGCCCAGTCATTAATCGCTGCCATCTGACAGTTCAATCTACGAGAGGCCGAAAGGAGCAGCCGGCTGGTTACCAGTGCAGGTCATTACTGAGCATGGAGGCAGTGAATCGCATCAGCGATCAATGACAAAGGCTGTAGTAGGGGCTAGAGAAAAAGTGAAGGGAAGCAGAGAGAGGTAGGGTTGAGATAGATATCGGGTGAGAGAGGCAATGGAAATGTAAGGATGAAGGGAGGGGAGAAGAGAGATATGGCAGGATAATAGTAGTTATGCTTCTGAAGGTCAGTTCTTGGTTGTGGAGTGGATGACAAACAGGCTGTCAAGTGCCAAGAAATGGATATATTCATCCCGCGCTGCACTAAAAAAAAAAAAAAAAAAAGGCCTCTTGCACGTGCGTGCACATAAATGTGCACAGACACAGTCACTGCCATAGCAATTTGATTGAGAATGCAGCAAGGGAATTTAGTGAGAGCCATTGTTTTATGAATTCCATATACAAGGTGTTGGCAGTCAGTGCCGCCCTTTTAGTGGTCAGTTCGGGGTGTGCTGTAGTAAAAGTAATGGCTGGTTGTGAAAAAAAATAAAAAATCTGTTAATGAAATCACCACAACTCCTTTGGCCCTGCTCCACTACCAGCCGTGTTACCATGAGAACAGCTGCCATGGCACGGTCCATCCAGTGATGTTTACTCAACCCCAAGAAGTCAAACACAGACCCCCACCCTGAAGGAATGCTATACTCTTTATGACATCTATCATATTCCATAACTCAGTTAATGTCATTGTTCACATTCTCACTCGTGTTTTTCTTCCAGTTTTTTTTTTTTTTTTTTTTTTTTAAAGAAAGAAAGTCGAAGAGGGGATTAATTGACATTATGGGTGACAGTATTTGGCCAGGGCTCTGATAAAACAACAGGGAGATCTCTCTTTTTCTCTCGAGAGACCTAGAATAGCAGAACTGGTTGTTTATACTGCACTATCTCTCAGCAGATCGCTGGCCTTCTCAGTGATTCACATACAGACACCCACACACACCCCCACGCACACACTGGCCATCCCAGCATGGACACCACTGAGTGATGATGAGTCATTATAGAGATGGTGCCCTTCGACCTCCTCCAGTCTTTATGGATCACTCTCTGGCAGAATCATATTCCCTAATGCCAAGTTCCTGTCCATCTGTCTACTCGTCTGTCAGACGTTCAGGCCCTTTAGTCTCTCTTTTTTCTCTCTGTCTTCTCTGAGTTTCACACACCAGTACATCCCAGACATCCCTGTCTCTGTTTATTTAAATAACAAACACGAAAAATACATCTTTTTCCCATTACCAAATGTTTGAATCTGATCATTTTTGTTCATTTTATAGTGAGAATAGTGGACATGAAGTGCTGAGTTAGGATCACTTTTAGATGATCTTGAGAAAAGTTAGGAAAGTTGTCTGTTTTCCCAGGGAGTGGTAGTTTGGAAGATTAGTTATATCTATTTATCCTAACCTATTATGTTGAGATTGGCACGCAGCATCTCTTTAGCTGAATTCACACTAATCCAATACATCTCTTTGCATGCGACTGTAGTATTTATCACCGCGCAGAGGAGCAGTGCAACGAGGGGAAAGCAAAGGAAAGAAGGTCAGTTTGGATTTGTACACATATTTTTTTCTCTTATTCGATGTTACTTTGTTAATCTAATACTATCGCTCTGCCAAGGGTATTCTGTGTAGATCAGACTGCTAATGTTTGTTGTGGGTGCTCGGATTTGATCCTTCTCTTGACAAATGCAATTTGTTTGGCCTGATTTGATCAGTTGCAGCATATTTCCTTGCAGGTGAGAGCATGTAAACCTTCCATACAAAAGGAGTTAAAAATGTTTTTGCACCCGTGAGAGGGGAAACTCTATTACAGGTGTTTCTGGACCCACAGAGCCCTGCTGGCTCTGATGAAATGCTCTTTGGGTGTTAATGTAATTCTGATTTTGCCTAGCCTGGAGACTATCCACCTCTAGGGTTTTAAAACTGGCTCTGAAAGCAAAAAAAACAAAGTCTAAGCTCTAAGGCATACAATTACAATGGTGGAAACTTTGAAGGACACTTCCCGATGTAACATAGTAATCTCTCTTGGGACACCAGAGAATGATACTATATAATTTTGGTAATGTTTTTGTGGAATAAGCATTATTGTATGTTTACCTCAGTATTGCAGCAAGCAGTGGTGAAGAAAGCCAGTGAAACAGTCATAAGCACTAGCTTTTGATTTAGGTCTTTCTGGTAAGAGTAATTTGTGTCACTTTGTAAGAAGATTGAATCTCATTTAATATGTACCTGTACCCGGTCTGGCTAATGCAAAAAACAACCACTGACAAACCTTTCATCCCACAGCCTGCATGAGAGGTGCTACTTTAACTAATAACTTCTATAAATTTTAAAATGTGAATGATAGTTTCCGTGCGCAGCCACCTTCACTAATCAGTCACTTTCACTCAATACATCATGTAGTTACATATTACATAGCGCTTGTGTGTGTGTGCATATCTTGCTTAGTAGTGCTAGCTTCACTGTGTTAAAACAGCAGTACTGTAGCCACCATCTCTTTGTTCGAATCACCTCCCCTACTTTCAGCATTCATTAGCTAATTGCTCACTACAGTTGTCCCCAGATTTATACACCACTGAAAATTCAATTGCCCTGCAAAACAAGTGACCCATTCGGTCCCCTGGAGGGTTCAGAGACATAGGGTGTATGCTAGCTGTCACGCAGCCAGCTAGCCCAGGGCCCCCACAGATCAAATACAGGTATGATTTATGTCCGCTGTCTCAGACTTCACACTGCATGTTCACTTGCACTGGAATTGTTGGCCAAATCCAACAGCAGAAGTAATTTGTCTCCTTATGTGTGGGAGGTGAGGGGCAAAGGTCAGTGAAATGAAAATGACCAGACTGTATTTAATTGTTGTATCTATTTGTGGTTTGAGACAGGATGTCTGTCTGAATGTCTGTCTGTCTATTTGTCCATATGTCTCACTTCTGTCTCAGTGCCGTGTTTTGTGTCTGTGGGTCAAGACCCCCCTGGCTGTAATCAGCCATTATGGGCACTGATCTGATCCAGCAGGAGCACAGGGTTCACTAAGGAGATCTCTTTGGAGCAGATAGCATCATTCTCACAACAAGCACTGGCCCCTTAAATTCTCCACTTACTTCCCTGTGCGAAAGAATTCATTCAAACGTACACTTAGAAAATTGATTGGTGTTAGTTTGAAATTGTTATTTAATCTAACCTGTGGCTCATTTTACATGTAAGTGCTGCGAACACAGTGAATACACTGATATTCCACTAATGTGATGCTTCAACGCGATTTTTGCCTGAAGCTTGGAACATCTGACAAGGTTAAGCCAGCAAATAGTTGAGCGAAATGCTTCCTGTGTGTGATTACATTTATCATGTATAATTATGAAGTTCTGCTCTGTCTACACACAGTGACCCTTGACCTTGAGTGTGACAGTTGCAAGCTGGTTGCCAGACACCCAAATGCGCTGTCCAGGTTATACTACTTCCGCAAATCCCTGTTTCCTTTGCTAGATCAAATATCTTTGGCCATCTTTACATCTGAGCCATTTGATTTGAAAGATTCCTCCTTTCAACAGAAGATTTGCTGTTTGGAAACCCATTTCAAATGACTGAGGATTTTAAAAACATGTTTTTTATACAGATGTGTAATGGCCATTTGGGTAGTTTGGTTTTATTTGACATAATTATGCAAAGACCAGGGATTCTTTGAGGAAGCCCATGTGTTACACATAATAGTAAAAGTTCAAAAAATATTTAACCAGTTTTATTGCGGTTTTACACGTCATTGTTGATGCAATGTTAAACATATCTAGCTCGTTACAATTCAGTGGCTTAAAGCTATTGTTTCTATGAAAGTTACTCATGGAAACAACAACTAGCTGTTTCCGTTAACTGCTTAAGGGTCTCTGTGTCTCCAACAATATTTCCTAATGTGCCATTGCAGTAATTTTTGCTTCACAGTACAATAACTGTAAAAACAGCCTCTCACTAAATCCCACATATAACTCACGGTACCCCGGCAAGTGTCAATTCTGTGTAAAACACTGCTAACTTCTTCCTCTGTGGCCCCTTTGTTGCCCATAGACTGTACTTTTCTAATTATTTCAACTCTTCTCAAAATCTTAAACTTTCTTTCCTCAAGTGTTTTCTTCTTTTTGCCTTCCTCTTGTCCTGCGCACCGCTTCGTCATTTGTTCTTCCTTTTCCTTTTCAGTTGTACCCTTTTTGTGTTATAATTCCCACCTATTATTTCTGTCCCAAGCCCTCATTAGTCATGTCGCTGTCAGCCGCCAGCTGCAGGCAGACACATGCGCGCGCGCGCACACGCACACACACACACACACAGACAACTGCACATATTCCTGCACATGCACAGGTATGGAAGTCATCAAGGCAAGGTCAAAGGTCTGGCTCATTACCCAACTCCAGTGAAAACTTTTGGTGTGTTTTATGCACTGGTATCAGAATGCAAGAGGAGGGAAAATGAGTCCAGGAAAAAAAAGGGGGTGCGGTGGGGGGGGGCAACAATGGGTATAATGAAGAAGATTTTAGGAGGAAATAAAACAACGAGTAACAGAGAGTTGGGAATGTAATGGGACATGACAGAAACTCTCTTTTAGAGTTCTGTATGAATGCTCCCTCACTACGCTTCATACATATAAACTTTTAAAAAAAAATGGATTGGTGAGGAGTTTGGATGGTTAAATTGAGCTTTGAGGATGAGAGTGTGCTAGGACTCATGGCACCCTTAAACATAGACACTTGTGGCAGCACACATGACTGGTGTTTCCTGACATGAAACACAACATCTCTAATAAAGTCATTAGGAGCAGTCCAACAGAAGCCCATTCATTCATTCATCCTCATTTACTCACACACACCACAGACGCACACACACACTCTCTTTTTCCCTTTCAAACACACTCACACGCAGAGATTGTGACGTGAGCCTCTGAGCCTACATGAGGCATGATACGTTGGTGTGAGACAGAAAGCAAAGCACAAGTGTGTGTGTGTGTGTGTGTGTGTGTGTGTGTGTGTGTATGTGCACGTTCAGGTTCAGCCTGGGAGGTCATAGTGGTGTGTGTGTGTGTGTGTGTGTGTGTGTGTGTGTGTGTGTGTGTGTGTGTGTGTGTGCGTCAGCTGCAAGCAGTCAGGGGGACACTAGTGATGCAGACTGACGGGGGACATAAACACCCAGTAGCATGCTGAAGGGGCCCATTGTCTCAGCCCCTGCCATGTCAGTCTGTCCGTGTAATGCAATGATCTGTCTCTGAATGTTTGTTTAATCGACCAATCTGTTTCTGTTTGTCTTCTGATTTGTCTAGCTTACTACTTAAAAGTATCTTTTTCTCTCTCTCTCTCTCTTTTTTAACCACACGTTTTGTGGAATAAGACCTTCTTATTTCAGATCTCTTGATAATCTGCAATTCCTTGGATGGTCGCGTCAGTTTCTTGTATGTGTGCTGCTCCCTGTCAGATCTATTCATATTAGCCATTATAGGATACACAGACTCACACCAGGTATTTCAGTGCAATTTATATTTAAAGATAATATTCAGTATGAAGAAACATGCATGCACACACACAAACAGATGGAGTGGTGGTCATGAATAATGTTACTATATGTGGCTGCAGTGGCTGTTGCCATCATTAAGTCCAGTTGTTACAGAGCATGCAAGGGACTTATTAGTTGTGGGATTTCAGAGCTGTGGCTGAGCCCAGAAAGGAGGTAAAGGTTGTGTGGAGGATATGAGATTTTTGGGGCTGAGGTGCTGGGACTGTGATGAGGTGTGTGAGATTAATGGGAGTAAAGTTGTAAGAGAAAAGAGGAAAGTAGGGATGAGGTGCTGAGGACATGCTGAATGGCTGATGGGGATTTTTGTCTAGTGGTTGCGAAAAACCTGCACGTACACTCGTGCTCACTCATTGCTGATTAGAGGACAACCATATTTCAAATTTACATGTGTTCTGACCTCAGTCTGAGAGTTGAGATTCTTAAACCCGGCGCCCTGAAACACCAAAACTAAATGTCATTGTGTAATTTGACACACATGTGACTCTCAAATCCAAAAGCTATTTTTTTTTTTTTCCATTTTGTGGTAAGATTTAATTGTTGAGCAGAAATACACATGTTCATTCGGAATGACAGAAAATATACAAGATGCCATTTTGCTGCTCAACGCACAGCATCTTACGCCTTTCTGGGTGGTTACAGTTGCAATATTACCTCATCCATGAATTTGTCACATTGTATCAAACATTATTTACTGAAATATGATTGGACCATACATTTTTGAGCAAATGAACAGTTTAGTAGTAGCCTGTCAACTATTTAAAGTTTAAACCTCTACCCCTTTTTAGAAAGAGTCCTACAGTGCAGTAACTTCTGCACAGAGATATAAACACACACACACACACACACACACACAGACACACACACGGACATGGAAATGTCTATTTGGATGGCTTCGGCTCAACTTTTCTCACTCTCTCCGTAGTATGCAGTGTCTGTTTATTGTAGATGAGGTGTGGATGTTTATAGTCTTTGTAGAGCAGTTTACAGGTGTGAAGTGATTCCACCAAGCTCTCGCTTGTAGTATTTGTTCTTTTTGACACTGGAAATGTTCTTACTTTTTCTTCTGATACAGTTTCATTGCAACACATATATGGCCACAAAAATCTCCTTATAAATAGTATACATGACTGAATAATAATGTTAATTTGTTTAAATATACAGTTAGTTTATATGATATATGACTATATACTTTTATATGACTGCAAATTATATCTAGATTTTCACAACAGCACTACTACATTATTTACATAGCCTTTATTACTTAAAAAGGTCCAGTATTAGATTAGATGTACCAGAGGGTGGCAGCAAGAAAGACAGTGTGCTGTGGTTGGTATATGGATGTGGGTAGATTCAGTCAGACTGTAAAGCTGATCCAATCTAACGCCAACCAAATACTCCATATTGTTGATATATTCTGAGATAATAAAAAAAACTTTTCTTTGGCAAACAGGAATCAGAATGAGCTCTCACTTTCATAAAGGGTTGTATAGATTATATAATCCGTGATGTCACCAAAGCACATTAGGGGCCAGAGGGTCGCGGGGTTACATTGTATCATTAAACCAAAACAAATGATTTTGTTTGGATATCTTTTCACACTGTCGAACTCCTTTTCCCTCAGTTGCCTGTGCATTAGCGTTTGTATAAATACATCATAGAGCCGCACACAATAACTGAGGAGGGATGGATGTCAGTGGTCAGAGCAGATAAGAATGACAAAGCTCTGCACTAAGCCACGTCACCAGCAGGCCTCTCACCTGCCTGTCTGTCACACAGACGCACTCAACCATCACAGAGTGATTGTTTGGGCCCATGCATGTGTGTGTTTGTGTGTGATTGATGCGCTTTGCCTTCCTTCAACTTTACCCCCACCCCCCCCACGCAACCACTACAGCCACCACCACCTCGTGTCCCACCTCAGTCTGGACTATCAAGGAAACTTGAGGCCTTGAGAGATAGCAGTGCGCTCTCCCAGCCGGCCCTCAGCCCGCTCTCTCTTTTTCTCTTCCTTGTGCCAGTCACCTACTGCTGTGGGAAAAGCAGAGGAGATGAGGCCTTAAAAAACAGATCATTGTCCGCCTCCTAGATTAAAGCCAGAGAATGTGAGCATTGTCCACTGAATGGCTAAACCTTCCTGCTGTCACTCAAATGCTGCTCTGAGCGCTACTTCATGTCTAAGAGGCTTATCTGCACTGAAAGGCCCCTAGCTGCTCTGGGGAGAGAGGACGTAATGAAGCGTGTTTTTTTTTTTTTTTTACTCTGTAGGGAGAAACCTGCTGCCTTTTGGGGGGGGGGGGTGTTGGAGGTTTGGGGATTCAAGGGGTGGACATGGCCAGTGGGGCAGCTGCAGCACTGGGCCCCCCTACCTCAACGCCCCCCACTTCTTCTAACTGCCCTGTTCGAAAGAATTGTCATTTATCTAGTCTCACATGAGAGGGAACGCCGTATACATGGGGTACAGCCTTTAACCATTCCGAGTGGATGGGGGGACATGAGGACATTATGTGGGGACGTGCCCAGGGACCTGCCTGTTGTCCGCGCTCAGCCGTCTGTGGGGATGATCAGCAGGCTACTGATGTGGTCCTCTCTTTGTGCTCTGCTGTTTGAAAAGGGGAAAGTTTAAGTGCTGCTCGTATTCAGGGATGAGGGCTGACGGCCAGGCTGCTAGGGTTAGCTAAGCCCTGAGGCCTCAGGGTGTGCGTGTGTGTATTTGTGTGTGTGTGTGTGTGTGTGTGCTTACACTGTCACCAGCCTGGAATAACTGTGAATTTCTTTGTTAGTTACACATATGTAAAATATACATTTTTATCATTCTACTGTGCTTGTGACACCTGAACATAGCTCAAACTGTGTAACATCACAATGCATTTTTGAGGATCTTTTATGATGTTTTCTTGCAAGTATGCATTATTGTTTAAACTATGCATGACTCCCAAAATGGGGCAGTGCGTAACTAATTAGCATTAATTACCAGTTCAACACCAAAGTGATAGGAGAAAAAGCAAAGAAAGGCAGCAGGCTATTGCTTTCTTAAATTATGCATTTGTACATATTGTTTTCTTCCAAGTTTACAGTCGTTTTTTTTTTTTTTTTTAGCCTTTTCTGCTTAATCTGGCATTAAACTTGGGTTTGGCTCCTCCACTTGTTGAGTTAAAGAGCATCTGTCATGATCTCTGTCACTGCTGTGGCATGGTACACGTGGGTTTCCCCCAGTGGGCCTAAATACTAGTTTCAGGATGATTTACAGAAGCCGTAGACCCTTAGCCCTTCTGTCCTTTTCTGTCTGCCCTCTGTTGCTCTGCTCATCAGTGCCTGTGTCATGACGGACACACCTGCATCCTAAGCTGCTCTCTCCAAAAGCTTTGACCATTTCCTGTCAGCAAAAGGGCTTTACTTAACATGGGCCATGTAATATAAAGAAACCGCAAGACTTCTAGCATATGCAGCACACAGAAGCAAGATTATTAAATTGTTGCACAATGCACTTTCTACTTACTTTCTTCCAACTATCGCTATTTTTGAGAGACTGCTTGAGATGAACAGGCTATTTCTTTAGTGCTGCTATTTTAGTGTTGCAAGAGGGCTGTTTAATACTAACAGAATGATTCACTTTATGAGCACAGGAACGGTGTTTGCCCTCCATTCTCCACATCAATCCACAAGCCGTGCATACACTCTAAACGCAACCTCTGACCCTGGAATCTTGTGGGGTTAGTGCTGCCTGTGCCTTTTCTGTGCTGTGACTGGAAGTCGAGTGGGCTAGAGGGCCTCGGAGTAGACTAGAGGAGTTGTGTCAGCTGGAGAGGGAGAGGAGGAGGAAGCTAAGTGGTGTGGCCCAGCTGTGATGGGTGGCCCAGTGGTCCATTTAGAGCACCAACCTCAAGCTGGGAGATAGTACATCCCCAACAAGCTGAGGGGACTCTATGGTACCAGTGGACTCTTGGCTCTATCAACATGTCAAAATATGAATGTAAAATTGTCCAAACATCAGTTGTGCAGCATGTTAAATTGGAAGCTCCTTATGTCCTGTGGTGCCCTGTCATTTGTTTGCGGCTTCAAGAGCTTCAGAGTACCATCTGAAGTACTGTAGATGCAGAACAAGTAAGGGTTTAGATTATGGTGTTGACTGTACTGGTGATATTTCTAAGTATTTCCATGCAGTCTGTTTTGGAACAAAGTAACAGTATTCAAATGGTGTCCTTTATGTCACAAAATGTTTTTGTCCACGTCAAGAGGATGAAAATCGGATTCCTGAGAATCTGAATGTTAAATAGAAAATGATTCATGGGAATGATCGCTACATATCAATGATTCACATAACACAATGTGCCCATGCACCCAAGAGTGATAGGTGCCACATTGTGAAGGAGATGGAGAGTGGATTTGAAGGTTCCTTTTCAGTAAACATTTAAAAGAGTGGAGAAGTGAACAAAAGCGTTAAGAAGGAGCTGTTTTGTTGCCCCTTTTTTAACCTAAATAGGCGGTCTGTCCGACCGAGGCCTTGGCTTCAAAGTATTATCCCACACATGCAATTACCATTTCTATCAACTGGGGAGAAAGATTATGCTTTTTGGGTGTTCTTCTGCGTTTCTTCCAGTGGATTCACTTGGTGAATGTGACACGTTTTGTGTCTCCCACCCCCTATTGAATTTAAAAGTTCTCTATTCTCCGAGTGAGCTGAGGAGAGTCCTACACGCGGGCTGAATAGACACTAAATCTTTCAAGGTTAGGACTTAACCTTCTCCCACTCTAATTCATCTTCAAACTTTAGTCTGAAACCAATCAATATCAGATGATTGGTAAACAATGTGCAGTGTCTGATAGGCAGGTACCAAGGGCCCTCAATGGATTGCAAATGCTTTGTGCGTTCAGAGTCGCTTTTGCTCTAAAGCACTGTCACAAAAAGTAAAATTACCATTCGCTTGGAATGATGCCATTCATCTTTGTCAGAGCGCCAAGCTCAGCACGCAAGCCGCTCCCCTCAAATTAATTCCTTGTTTTGCATCAGCTGAATTTGCCCAAATCCAGGAGGATGGCTCAGGCTGCACCTCGCCTGCATTTTTAATGCGGCAATTCCAGCTGATTTTACTATGCATGGGGCCCCATGGCATTATTTACTTCCCAATCTAGAAAGAAAAGAAAATAGATATGAAAATAAGTTGAGAAAATAAGATAAATCTGAGTGTGAAATTCAGACGCTGCATGTTCCAACCTGGAGAGTTAGAGCAGTATAATACACATATGCTCTTGAGAGGCTGCTGTGATGCTGTTGTCGATTTGTCATTTGACGTTGCAAGAGCTCCCACGCAAAGGTAATGTCTTCCAGAGGCTCTTACCCATGTAATATTAAGGAAAAACACCGGAAAATGAATGTCTGAGAAATTCATTTGTTATTCTGGATAATGCATTCTGCAATATGTCAGAACATTTAAAGAATAATTTAGAGGGGAAAACTACAAAACAAAATACAGTCATATATTTCCCTTTATTTTATTTTATTTTTTTTAACTCAGTGGTTTGATGTCCAGCCACTATGCAGGGTGTGCATTTCTGCAAATGGACTCCACATTATGACAAAGGAAAAACAAGGGAATTTCACATACAGCAGTGCAAAGAGAACCATCTCTGAAATTAATATGCCTCTGTGCAACAAAAACATGTTGAATCGTTTCCACTAGGGGCTGTGACTAGTTCTTACTTTGCATCCCTCCCTTTACTGAAGTAACCACTGCCTGCCGAGTAACCCAGTTTCTCTCTCCAGCTCCTGTAGATGTTATCCCAGTGTTGTTTCATGGTGCTGAACCACAGCGACAGCGGTGATGAGATTTTAAGGAGTAGGTTGTTCTCTTCTTTCACTGTCCTCTCTGTCCACTGAATGCTAAAAATGGCTCTTAGGCTAATTTATGGTTGTGGTGACTGTCACCACTGATTGTGATCCCCAATGTTTATGTTTATGGAACATGGCTTGTTTTCTTCATCTTATCTGCCGGCAGATGGACAGCGTGGTTTGACAGGGTTTATTTAGATGTGTGCTTTTTTCCGGCGCAAAGTATGGCGGGGTGCAATTACCAGGAATATAGAGTGAAGCCTGGGGTCAGAGGCCTTTTCCTGTCTCCCTCCCCATCACGAGTAAGCCACTATCTGTACCCAAATCTCTGTATAGGTATATAACATTTCTAAGTATAGCAAACTGGCCATTCTGCACATACATTTTAAGAATCTGAATCTGTTGTTTGGAGAAATATGATCAGAGAAGAGAAGAGAAGAGAAGAGAGAGAAGAGAAGAGAGAAGAGAAGAGAAGAGAAGAGAGAAGAGAAGAGAAGAGAAGAAGAGAAGAGAAGAGAAGAGAAGAGAAGAGAAGAGAAGAGAAGAGAAGAGAAGAGAGAGAAGAGAAGAAGAGAAGAGAAGAGAAGAGAAGAGAAGAGAAGAGAAGAGAAGAGAAGAGAAGAGAAGAGCTGCTGGAGATAAGTGGGTCAAGCCTGAGAGACTGCTCTTCACCTCAGACACCTGCACCTCTCCACAGATCCCTCATCAAGGACTCACATTGTCCGAGGCCTGCACCATTGTCTGCTTGAGGGCCCTCCAGATTTGCTGTGCTACTCCAAGTGGATTCAGTCCACCTCTCCCCAAGAAACAGACAAAACAGTGGATTCCAAAGTGCCGGCCCTTGGCATTCCCCTGCCTTTGGGAGATAAAGAGGGGAACTTCGGGCTGATTCACTCCTCCACTCTTCATCCCTCTTCACCCTCCACCAAAAAATGAGGAGAGGAGGTGGAGGAGGAGGAAAAGAAGAGACTTGCCAGGGGTAGTAGAGGGGTGGTCTTGGGGTCAGAGAGTGATTAGTGAGGAGCAGAGTGGCGCTCCTTTTCCCCTTTGGTCCTCCTCTTCTGTGGTCACCTGAGAAATGACTTCCACTGGGCTTACTGGTGTGGGTGGAGGGGGAAGTGGAGGAATTATTCCCTTCTGTCTGTCTGTCTGGACTATATTTAACCTGCTTGACAAGATGGATGTTTTTCAAGGGAATTCCCCCACCATCCCACCCCCCAGCATAAATGAAGCCATTATACTGTGCTCTCTGGTCTTCTCCCTTGCTTTTGATTAGAAACTCAGGGTTTATGATGTCTAGAGGATATTCAAAATCAGGGTGATGTCCAACCTGAGCACAAATGCAAACATGCCGCATAAGTGGAGGCTCACTTATAAGTGTGTGCACAAAACAATTCAAATTTTATTGGTTATTTTAAATCCGACAAGTGTATATCTCCTCTCTTATTTATGCGTCTGGAAGACTCTCAGCTTATACGTAACACACAGCAAATGGATTCTCCATCAGCGCACAGTGATCACACACTTATACCCGCCACACGTGCACACAGACTCCCACTGTCTTCTGGTGTGGCCTAGCTGGTGCGGGCAACACAAGGAACTGGTGTGGAGGAGTTGGAAGTGATTAGGGAGAAATATGCCTGTCTCCTGTAATGTTCAGTAATAGGCAGCAAACATCAAAGTCCAGGCCTGTCAGAATGATCCGGATCAAACCGGCCCCCATCTGGAAGCCATAACTGACTTTTCACTCATTTAAACACTCTTAAACACACTGAACAGACATGGAGCTCCCCGTCTCTGCTCGCAACTCACAACCACTCATATCAGCACCCTGTTCCTTCTGCATCTCTGTGTGTGTATGTGTGTGTGTGTGTGCGCGCGTGCGCACGTTACTCTCTCACTGCCTTCATATTGCCTGCCTCAGTATGACATTAATGAGCCCATATGTTTCACATTTATTTATTAGGCTACTAATTTTTGATGATTAATGTTTTCACTCACACCTTAGCCTCATTTTTTTGCAGCATTTACAAGAAGTAATGTCTAAGTGTGCCAGTGATCTTGTTCTGATCGTAAAGGGGTTATCTATATATGGCCTAATGCGCTGGCAGATATTTTTAAAGGCAAACATAAACATGTGCTGAACCATGAAATCAAACAAAATATTATTCTTCTGTAAGGGATAAAACTGGCATCAAGTGCACGCCTGTTTTTCTGCTTTGCTTCGAGTCAAAGATAAGTATCTTGTCCGTGCAATAATGACACAGTGCATTTTGAAACAATGATGCAGATTGCTCCCCTCCTGCCTGCTTGCTCAAAATGTGTTGACTGGACTCCTGGACATATATTATCTTTCCAAACACAAGTCGGACATGACTCTAAGTGTATTTTAATTGGCTTTGAGCCGCCTTCCTAAGCAAACAGCTGGAGGTGTAGCTGGTGGTGTAGTGTGCTTGGTGACTGACGGGTGGCCTGCTGTAAGGGTGGGGTAGAATCCCATTGCCTGTCTGACCACTCCGCCGGTAATCAGTCCAAAGCAAGACTCCATTCAGTTTGTGTATATGCGTGTATGAGTGTTTGCCCTAACTAGATGTCTGTGTGCATGCTCGTGTGTCACATTCTGTGTGGGTGAGACTTGCAGGGAATATGTGTGTACTCAAGGGTGTTTCTCATTTAAGCAGCGCACACTCGCTACTGTAAAAGATCTTAACGGCTGACAGATAGCATCTTGAGTTGAAGTGCAAGTGATTTAATACTAACAATTAAAGTAGACATGTCAGCAGCAGCTCGGGCCCCTGCTGTGGCCGGACAGGGAGTAGACCCTCTCGCCTATCTCAATAAGACTGGAGACAGGGGGCCTCTGGATCCACAAACCACTGATGCTGCAAACCTAGGCTACTCTGTTTTCCATCCTTTCTGTTCTTTCCTCCTTTCTGCGTCAAGAATACTAGCTCCCACAGACATAAGATGCGATATTTCTTAAAACATATACTTTTGATTTGCCCTTGCTGGCCACGGTTGTTAAGGAGTTGCCTGTTGTTGATTTTTGGCTTTACACTCAAAACAAGACCTCGCTTGGACTAATCCGCTGAAGGATAGCTGAAAATGGAGCATAGTGGTTTTGGAGTTAAGGAAGGAGTGATGGCCAAACTGAAGAAAAAGTGTTCATTCTGAGCTCAGCATATGGAGAAAAGCCCTGAAAAACAGTTCGTTTACAAGAACCAAGGATCTCGCTCCTAACCTGGCCAACTCCGTCTCATAAAATCTATAGACCATCCATTATAAAACACCCAGGCTCTAGAACCCAGCAATAGTGCCTCCTGCCTCCAAATACCCTCTGGAAGTGTTTGAAAAACAAGCGAGGCTTCACTTCAACCTCATTAACTGTTATAATAAACAAAAACAATGTGTTTTTAATGGATGGTGAGTCTGGTCTCCCCTTCCCTACTAGCTCTGGTCCAGAAGCCACTGGCCAGTGGTGGGTTTCCCATGACTGCAGCTTATGGTGTCATGATGATGGATGGGCAAGGTGGCGGGGGCTGCCCTTTTGCACTTCTCCTTTGGGATGTCCCACAGACTGACAGGCACATTGGTGCTAGGTCCTGCTGACGTACTGCTCCGCCCGCTGGCACAGCCACAGAGAACACCAGATAATGCCCGTTCTTCCACTTCCATACGCAGCATGTTCACCTCAGTACAAACAGGGAGTCTTGAAAATATTTTAACGGTAATATATTTCATTTGTGTGTCTCTGGGCCGATGTGCCGAAAAGCCACCTAAATCTGGGGACCCCTGCTGGACATCAGCGGGGGAGACATTAGCTTCCTGATGAATAAATACAGCAGAGCTCAGCATCCACAGCACAAACTGCTAACGTCGACAAATAAGTTCAAGAGCGCCCACACATGGGCATGCACGCTTCTCTCTCCATGTCTCCCTCTCATCCTCTCGTTGCCTTTCTCTATCGAGTCATTCAACGCACTCCACACCGCACAGAGTGCCTTGGAATAAAATTCTCCCAGCTAGTGTAAAACAATCCAATAACAGCCAGCACCTCTCAAAATAAAACAATAGCTCAGCTCTGCTGGGTTGTAAAACAGCTCAGCGCTATTACAATGCACGTATGTGTAACTGTATTGTAAATTCGCCGCTTTGGGTAATAGCACATTTTTCCTTCGTTTGGTGATTTGGTGATTATAATAATAGTGGTGTTTGTGTGTATATGCGGCGGGTTCGTGCACATGTAGCTGTGTTTTTCAAATCTTTTCTTACATTGTGTTTTATGCCAGTACATTGCTTTTTGTTCCAGTTGTTGGAAGTCGAGCTACTTTTTTTTTTTGTGTGTGTGTGTGCGGGTGGTCATATTTTTCGAAGGGGTAGCTACATGCATGGGCTCATTAGTTCAAAGGTCATTTGAATAGATAGGGTCAGATATAAGTCTCAGACAGACAGAGTGAGAGGGTGCGAGTGACCCTGACCCCTGCGATGCTGTTCAATATGTTTGTAAACAGGATGTCATTAACACTGAGAACTGGCCAGCCTCACAATGACTTTTGTCTCCTCTGTTGTGTGTATGTGTGAGACAGAGGGAGTGGAGTAAGGGTGGGAGGCAGAGAGAGAGAGAGGGGGAGAGAGAGAGAGTAAGAGTGTAAGGTTGATACAATTTCAAATACAACACTTTGCATACTTCCACTGATAAATCAACACCCTGCAAATGCCCTTGTACTTTTCTGTCCAAATAACATCCAGGTTGACTTTGTCACATCAGATAAGCACTAGCTAATGTGATGAAATTTATGGCTTGGCGTGGCTGCTGTACTAATACAGCAGCGGATTGTGTGAAGCTGTACTAAGTGCACTCAACTGTCAGCTCTTATTGTGGTGTCAGTCCTTCCTTCTAATTAGTGTCCTCAGCAGGCAGGAAGTGGGCCTGGGCTGGACTAATCTGTCAGTGAGGCCAGACCATCCTCGCCCAAGCGACTGTTTCCTTAGATAAACCCAGAAGCCTTTATCTAAGAGAGTTGCGACACTCAGGGGGCCTGGGAAGCCCCTAGTGATTCTGTTATTACTTCTTAGAGCTACATTTTACACACTTAATCCAAAACAGAATGGATTTAATGTACAACATTTTTCCGTTTTCATCTAGGTGTTATTATACCTTACTGAGACGTGAAGGGGCCTTTTTCACGTAGTACATTTGTATCATACCACTGATCACCACGGTGACAGGTGTTGATTGAGCATGAGAAGGAGGAAGTGTTGCAAAGGACACTTCCTGGCAGACAGTTTTATCAGTGAGCGAGCAAAAGGGTTAGAGAAAGGGTGAATGAGGTTATCACACTCATGTAATCATGCACTTTGTGCCAGTGGTGCTCCAAGAGGCTGGCAGCAGCCCAGAGTTGCTGACCAAGGTAACTGTCTCTTTCATATAAACATTGTGTGAGTTATAACCAAATGTTGGGACTATCAAATACAGAAGCCTTTTTTTTTTTGTTTTTGTTTCTTGGTTTACATTGTGCCGCTGCAGTTCACAGAATCGTTGGAAAGGGTGTCCAGAGGTTGCTTGTGTATTGTCTAAGGCCACTGACACATCCTGGAGAGATAGCTCGGCTTGTAAAGATTAGCAGGCCGTCTTTCATGACTAATGTGTGAAGCAAAGCAGCCAATATGAAAAGCAAGATGCGTAGTTTAAAGACTTTTGTGGCTCATTGTCACCCTTAACAAAGTCACGTAACAGGCTCGAGCAGGAAAGGAGAAAGTACAAAGCGAGAGTGAACGGGCTGCTTTTTCCTTCCCTTGCTGTATCTGCTTTGCACCATCCCTCTATCCATCCTTCTCTCCCTCCTTCGCTCTCCTTCTTCTCCTTTCCAACTCTCACCACCAGCCGGGTCCAATTCCTCCACTTGAGCGCTCAGGGCCAGCAGCGGGCTGATTAGACCCACACCCCCAGCTGCGCTTCTCTGAGGACTCTGCAGCGGGACGACTTCAAATGCACCTCGCTCCTGCCACCCCAAATAAAACCTGACTGGTCCTAATGGACATATTTTAATCTCCCTGGGTTATTTGAAGATTTCTTCAGCCCGCTGCTGGCCACAGCAGAAACAAATTCCTCTTGCTTTGTTGATTAAACTGCCGCCTCTCCACCGTTGCTTATCATACAGCAACGAGCCGCTCTTTTAATTAAAAGTGAGACACCACAAGTGTGCAATTAACAGCTGGTAATTATAGAGCTCTTCAGAAGTGCAACACTCCACCTTCATTTCAATTATATAATGGACAAGTGGCTTTTTGATCTCCAAATTAGTGAACTCTTGTTGTATTTGTTTTGTGGCAGATTTGGAGGGTTAATAGTGGCCTATGGTGGCCTACCTCTTCCATGATTGATGTAAGAGCAGAAAAAAGGATATTAAAGCTAACAGTCCATCAGGAAATGCAAATCACACCTTCATGTTAATGAGCAGGCAGCGGACCAGACTGGCCAGCCGTGGCGTTTCATGTGGGAAAAGCAAGTGCCCACTCTGCCGCAAACTGATTAGTACATTTGAATTTGAAAGTTTAATTAAGTGCTTCTAATAGAGATCGTTTTGGAGAGTGACACGTAACATTAAATTCTTTGATACTTAATTCAGCTGCCTTTTGATTGCAAAGCAAGCGCGAGTAAATTTGCTGTGTGTTGCTATCCCAAAGGAGGCAGAAGCCATCGACTTAATTTTGAACATTTAACTGATAACTGATGAAAATGTTTTTAATGACCAGCGCAGTCTTTGAGTGCATAAAGTGGAACACTTGTACAGTTTTAATTACAATTGATTTCCATCTATGTACATGGTTGTTGCATTGTTAGTTAAGAGTTAGGCTTCTTTCACTCAGTCCATCAATATGAAAAAGTAGACCTTGATTGATTTCGGGCTGCATGAGTGCGTGCAGCGGGGTAAAATGAGGTGATTATTAATTGATGGAAACACTTTAATGTCTTTGGGGGATGCTTTCCATTCCGGTCCTTTTTACCAGATCGTCGATGTATCAAGTCATTCTAAAGTAAACTACTGTTTTGGCTGCTGTGATTTGTAATTGCTTTATTTCCCAAGTCAATATAGTTCTTAAATCAATGCTTCTCTTTTATTGTAGGAGCACAAATGACGCTGTTACACTGTCTTTATTTTAATACCGATTCTGAAATCATGTTTGCATTTCAGATCATTGCAATTCACCATATTAAAAGAAGATAACAGGCTGTGATTCATTGCATTTGTTCGGTCCACATACCAGTCAAATATGAAGAAATGCAGCTGAGTATGACAACTGCATTTGGATGAAATTTAGCTAAAGTGTTTCGAGGATTTAAACTGACTTACAGGAATACTGTTATATTGAATTCATTAGTGTTACAGATTTCTGTTTTACTTTATACTCGTGCCTGTGTTCAGGCAATCTGTCATTAATTCCACAGTCATGCCACTCCAAATATGTATAAAACAGGAAAACCAACGAGGAGGGGCGGGAAAAAAAGCATGAAGTCAACAGTCTCAAGTCACTCAAGCATTTTGGAATTTTGCATTGGTGAATATTGGCAGTTCATTGTGAAATAAACACCAAGTATTTAAATTTAAACCAGGTCATTATGAATGGTTCTTAAACAAAATGTCAGTCATTAAGGAATGCCATGTGGCTCTGCTTAGATTTCCTGCTCGATTTAATTTAGCAAAAAGAAATGGGGGATTTCTTATATCCTGTCTGCCTGGCATGCTGAACACTTGTTACAAGTTGGCATTTCCCATCTATCCCCCGTGAACACGGAGATGGATTGTCAGTGATGTGTTTTTGATGGTGTGTATATGCATGTTGCTGTGTGCATGCGCATGTGGGAGCCCAGTCTAATCTGAGCTGCTGTTACTGTCATGTTCCTCTCCTTCCCTTATTGTCCCTCTGCATTCCCACCTTAATCTCACTGTCCTTTGGCAGCTGTCACGCTGCATTTATGCCCACCTCCTACACCACACACGTGCACACAATTACTCACACACGAACACACTCTCATTCCCTCACCTGAATAAAGCAGTTTTCAAGTGTGTCCTATTCCATAGAATTTAAATGAGAGAGAAGGAAGGTTTTTTTTCTTTATTTTGTTTTGATTTTTGTATTGCACGAGTCACCAAAACAGCTTAATTAACACAAATTCTTGCTATGCCTTACAAATTTCAATAACTCATTTATTATTTTAATAATTATACATTATTATAATTATATAATATTATTATAATAATTTCTGAGAAAAAATTTAAAACTACAATAAGAAGAGTTTCACATTCAAAGGGAAAATATGATTTGGAGGTAAGTTTTTCTGCACTCAAGCTGATCCTCCCTCAGTCCTCACAAGGGCCGACACTGTTTATGCCCAGACTCCCATGCAGTGCTGTGTAGTGTGTTACACAGGAAGACAACAATCCCCATACAAGACCACAATCCTACTGTATTGTCCAGTTAAATCACCTCCTAAATAGAAGGAAATTGACATCCATAACAAATAACATAAACAGCTTCAGTGCTCCAAGGGGGATTTTGTTGCTCGGGGCACAGGGCTGAATGTTAGCCTTCCAACAATCATTAAACAAACATCCTCTCCAGGACCTCTCCATGCCTGGGTCTATTCCACATGTCACACTGTGGTTTGGAAAGCCTACATTATTGTATGTAACAAGTTCTGTAACAAAGTTAAGGTAGAATTGGCCTGCTGCTGTGTTAGTGCTCAAGGCAAGCAAACTCTGAGAGTAGAAAAGCAACCCTAAGACAAAGTCTATTCATATCCAGAAATATTAAATAGAGGATGTCAGGTGGGTAGTAGGTGGTCACTTAGTCACGTTAAAAATACTTTCAGTTTTCGTTCTTTACCAAACATAGACCAGGTTCTGAATGAATGCAGCTCTTTAACTGGGTATTGGTCTTGGCGTGCTGAATCTGTATCCCACATTTTTTTTTTTATAATCTGAGTCTGTACATTCTCATGCATCCGAATCATTCCCGAAAGGGGGGGAGGGGGGGGGGGGGGGGGGGGGGGGGGGCTGTAATTCATGTGGTCCATTGTGCATGTTTGAACAATGCTCCCACTGATAACCTCTGACCCTCCGCTGTAGTGCCACAACAGCAGAATTTTTCAACACTTTCAAGAGGCTGCCTGATGTGAGAGAAAATAAATGAAGCTGAGCAAAGAACTGGGAGCTGTGTCCATAAAAACAAACTCTTTGAAAGAGCTCGTTGAGCTGAGCAGGTTCAGTAGCACCATGATTACACAATTACTACATTCATAGATATAATATGGTGTAAATTGCTCTCTCTGTTTCTTACTCACATTTTCTCAGTGTGTTTTTTTTGTGCGTATGTGTGTGTGTGTGTGTGTGTGTCCAAGTGATGACTTTGAATTTGTCACATGTCTCAGCCCTGTGTTGAGGGCCATTTGTCAATGGTGGAATCATTATACATGTTCCTATCCCCACCCACAGCTGGGCATGGTGATCACCACTGACCCCCTGTGACAACCACAGCACCTTCATTATGTCACCATGGCCACCCTGTCACTACAGCAACTCTTTAACCGTCTGTGTGACACCCCTGGGTGGGACTCCAATCTCTCATCTGGAGGCCTGCCTGTCTCTGAGCTTGTCACTCTGTGCACAAACTGTGTGCGGATGTCTGTCGCCTGTGTGTTTATACATTGTCCTGTCTGCCTTTTTGTTTTATTTTATTAATCTTTAACAAATCAGCCCTGTAAACCCCCCCCCCCCCCCAAAAAAAAAAACAAACAAAAAAAAACTTTATATCATCTATTATAATTTTAGGCTAGTAAACTGAACCTTAAATGAAATCATTTCCTAGTAGGCACAATACATATGCATTTTGTCCTTCCCAGTTATTATAGATAACCCACTGGACACTACACTATTACCTCGGCCCCTATTTCTAATCAGCAATTATTCAATTATGTCCCATCAGTTGGAGGGTGTTGCCAGTGTCAGGGGGGGACCCCCAGGGCCCCGTAGAACGCCTGTGATTAGTGTTGCATCTGCAGAGAGGTGACAGAATCCCTCTTCAAATATTTTGTCTTCATTTTACGGCTCTGAGATGCAATTATGGAGCAGCAGTTCATTACAGCAGCACGCAGCGCTTCATGTTTTATGCATGTTGCCTCATTTAGGGCCTTTATTAATGAGCCAGGCCTGACCAGGCTGCTTGAGACTATAGTGCAGACTGCGTGATGGCCACCAATGGCTTGTGTTTGTGGAGGTGTTTGTGTGCTGGCGGTATGAGTAAGCAAGAGTGAGGAAGCAGGGGAAAGGAAGGAGAGTGAGCCAGAATGAAGGCTAGATGGAAAAACAATGAAAAATGTCATTGAGAGAAAACTGAATGAAGCAGAAAATGTGTGTGGTCAGTGCGGTGGTCACTTCACCGCTGTGCCCTCTTTATCCCAGCAGCCGGCTTCATAATGTGGCTCTAGTGTTGAGACTGGTGCAGACTGGTTTGGCTTTAAGTCAGTACATTGAAGGGGGGGGGGCAGCAGGGGTGACTAACCGCACCTCCCTCCGCAGAAGAAACTCCATCTGCATCCAACATTGAGACAGATGAGGCCAATTTGGGTCCTTAAATTTCTGAGCTGTGATGGATGTGGGGTGGCTGTGCACACTGAGAGGTTTGCAGAAGGGTGCGAGGGGAGACAGGTGAGGAAAGTGTGTGTGTGTGTGTGTGTGTGTGGGGGGGGGGGGGGGGGGGTGTTCAATGTGATGCAGAATGTGAGAAAAGGGAAAGGAAAGAAGGGTGAAGGAGACTCACCTCTGAGCACGAGCGGTTTGAATTTATTGCTTAAAATTGATTTATTTATTGCCTTTTTATTTTACTCTTTTAATGTACAAAGCAGATAGAGAAAGTTGGGAGGCAAAGGGTCAAACTGTTCAACAAAAGTTTAAAACTGTTCTGAGTGCACAGGGCACACACAGTGGAGTTATGGGGCGATATAATGTAGATGGTGTACTCGATCCAAACTCTTGAGCAGACAAATTAAGCTACGGGGCTGACAACAAACATCAGTATGTCTTTATGCTTGATGCCTGCAGCATGTTTTGGCACTCACTTTCCAGATTTCTGCGGAAGCAAATCTAAAGCTAATGTGCCGGAAATGTGAGCGACAGCATCATGCCATCAAACTTCTCTTTTCTGTGGCAATCAATGTTTGTATAGAAAGCAATGCAAAAATGCAGGAACAAAGTTATTGATTAAGTGATACACACTGATCTCAATCAGGCGTCTCTGATTATTGGCATCAAACAATTGAATATATCCAAGCTCAGAAGCATGACTTACAACATGCCTGTTTTCACATTGCAGGTTTTGAGTAGGCAGGCTTTACTTGCCTACAAAATCACCCAGCTTTAACTAACTAATGGCCTTCTTACTGCAGACCAGGGCTCCCATCTGCACTGCAGATCAGTCCCCCTTTGATAAGAACTACCATCCTCAGGCCTACATAAATATTTTATCAAGTATAATGGAAATTGTCAAATCAATCTAATTGTGTAATGCATTACAAAGACATCAAACTCAAACAAAGCACATATGCTATCATTTCTTTTAACGACCGGCCCAGATTGGGCCGGGCTGGGCCTGGTTGAGCTGGCGGTTTTGTACCCAGGGGGCCTTCCGCAAGGCTGGGGTGGCTGGCAGCAACCACTCTGGATATGCATCTCTCGCAGACCTGCCTCACTCACATTTCATCAAAGGAATCAATTTCTCAAATGTGCACAACTGTGAGCCATAATTATATTAGGGCCCAATGGCAGTTAGCCATGACATGAAAGAGAAAGAGAGAGAGAGGGGAAGTGGTGGAAAGAGAATGCTCATCGATGCAGGTTTGAACTGATATGAATGTTATTGTTAAAAATGGATATTTTAAGTCAAACTTTTTTTTTTTTTTGGTAGCTTTGGTATAAGCACATTTTCCACACATTTTTTTCTAGATTGCAGTGTCACCTCTGAGGGATTTGCGTTCATGTTTCTGTTGCTTAGTGGAAGATTGCCAATGTTGCTATCTAACAAAGATAGAAGGATGAGGATGGAGAAGCAGGGAGATGGATGAAAGGAATGGCACAGCTGACCAGAGCAAACAAATCAAAAGCTTAGGATGTGTGACATATTGCAGGGCGTTGAGCTGGGAGTGAATTCAGAGGAAAAGACACGGGAGATGATGGGATTCGTGACCTCTGTCAACACATTCTTTACATGTGTCACTTCAGAGGCGAAAACAGAGCGATACTTTTAAAACCTTGTTTATTTGCACATCTACTTCAAACTCAAGCAAGCAATCAGCAGGCAGTCATTGGGAAATTAACACTTGCCTTCTCAAAGTGGGCATGCTAAGGAGTTGTTAATTACTTCTTGACTTCTTTCTGTGGCATTATGGTAGATCAGCTAGATTTCATAAACTTTGTATGCACACAGTTTTAGTTTATATTATACTATTTCCCCCTGATAATCCCCATTGCTCCTTAGCTTTTACCCTTCTCTTTACATTTACTCCTACTCTTTCCTCTCATCTTCCCTATCCCGGGGTCATTGTATAATTCAGAGGGTCCTCTCTCTGCACACCAGCTGATGTATGGCTTGTGGAAACAATGTGAGTGCCGGGTTGTTATTCTGTTTGCTTTACATTTGACAGGCTTGAGTTAGCGTCCGACTGGGATCCTATCTCATTAGGCCAAATGCTGGGCTAAAACAATCATAAAAATCATTTGGCAACTGACATCCCACTTAGGAACACCTGTCAACATACAGGCGGAAGATAAACTCCTCAAATTAGAGTCAGGGCTGAGACTGAATCGCAAAGAGGGATAGAGATGGAGGGAGGAGTGAGCCAGAGAGATGCCCATATGCTCCATGTTGTTAGTGACTTAATGGTATGAAGTGGCCAGGTTGATGCAGAGACTTCCTTGTTGATGATATTGATTGTGGTTTTAGGACATAAACCGCGCGCGCTTGTGTGTGTGTGTGTGTGTGTGTGTGTGTGTTTGTGTGTGTGTGTGTGTGTGTCGCACATCCATCTCTGTGTTCATCAAGACTTCATTCATTAGCGTTTCATTAATAATAAATGTGGTTTGTTACTCCTCCATGTTGATGATTCACTCACAGTGAATTTATTTTTACAACAAATTTATCAAGAAAGGACAATTTTTTTTTTTTTTTTCTGGAACTTTGTATATGCATGTGTGTCAGTCAGTGGCTCACAACTGTATGAAATGACACAAGCCTCCGCTCATTCTCATATACTTTGTTTTTTTGTCTTTTATTGCAAACACACATTCTCTCTCACTCGCTCAGAGCTCTCTCTCTTTTCATCCGCTCTTTCTTCCCCTCCTCGCCCTGTCTAAACATACATCTTTATCAAGCGGTTGTTGTCAGACAACATTAGATAATTAATAGGCCATTTGTCAGGCCTGTGAGAAACATGTTAAAATCCCCGAGCAGCTCCGCAGATAAATCCTGCCGCGTACACAGACTCCTTTGTTGTGTCAGCCTGCCATCGGAGCTGCAGATTTACCATTAAAGGACGCTCATTATTAATCAGAACTAATGCTAATTAATTAGGTGTGTGTGTGTGTGTGTGTGTGTGTGTGTGTGTGTGTGTGTGTGTGTGTGTGTGTGTGTGTGCGCATGTGTGTGTGCGTGTGTGTGTGTGTGTGCACGCACGCACAGGAACCAGCTCAAAGTTTCAGTTTGTTCCATGGTGTTAATTGGTAACTTCGCCCACGGCCCTTAATGGAGTGTTTTCCATTTGGAATGGGGAGTCGTTGACTAAGACAAGGGTGAAAAAACACGGACAATGCTCTCATTAATTAAGACTGTGTTAAGAGCTCTGCTTCAGGTTACTGTGTGTGTCTGTGTGTGTGTGTGTGTGTGCACGCCAATTTAATTTACTTTGCATAATACAAATACCAATTTGCATGGTATTTATTTAGATATTCAGTAACAGCAGCATTACGTATCCAATACCTGCTTTGATGTAATTGCTCATCTCTCTGGGACAAAGTGTAAAATTTTCCACAGTTAAACAAACAAACAAACAAATACATACAAAACCATACAGAAACATAAACCTACTGGAGCTAATTTTTTTTATTTAGATATATTTTTATTTGGTTCTTTTAGATTTTTACCAAATTCTTTCTAAGAAATATTTTACATTATCTAGTTTTATGTGGAAATTCTTGGTGGTCCAAGAACCAAATATTGACTCATAAACTGTGGACAATTGTCTCAAACTGCTGTTGTAGAGCTACCTACAGAATTGAATGCTTGTGCTTCGTATCACTCGGTTCCACAGTCACCCCAACGGACCCACAGACCAAAAGACTCCCCAAAAGCGGTGTTAAGGCCTCCATTAAGCACAAAGACAGAGTTAATTAGGAAGCTTATTGCCTCTCCCGAGGCCATGGGGCTCCAAACACTCTCCTATGCACCCTGCTGAGGGAATGTAGACACACAGTGATGCACTGTAATTAACAATACTTAGCAAATCTACTGCAGTCATTTTCTGATTGGCAGTAGCTGTGAGAGCATTAAAATTAAGCAAATGAAAGACAATTATTTTTATGTGTTTCAGTCGCAGTCTCTCAGGGTGTCTTATTTTTCAAGACAAAAGCAACAATAACAGCAATCATGCTATGGCCCTTCAGTGGCTGCCACATATTTTGAGTACTCGTATTTTTAGTGCTCATTTGTGTTGCCGACAAGTTCTCTGCTTTGAGATTGCAGCACAGACTGATTACTGTGGCACTTGGATATGAAGAGAAAGCAGGGATGTGATGCAGAGTGCAGTTGTTGAGTTTGGATGATGACAAATGGAGGGGATCGTGTGTGATTATGTTTGACCTGTAGCGCAAGGGTGAGACCTCCTCATCCCAGCTGTCTGCTATCACATGAGAAAAATTATGTCTACAGATAAGCACAAGGGTCAGTCCACACTAGGTGAGAAGTTCATTTCCATATTTCATGATCTAAGACCCCATCAATCAAGGGTCTCTACCTGGCTAAATGATGTATGCTGTTAATTGTCTTCAGGCTCAGCAGATGAACAATGTTCTCATCTCACACCTTACAACATTAGTGGACAGTTTTGTCCATTTGCCAGCATTCTATTCCATAAACAGATATACAGTGGAAGACATAGAATAGACTGAAAAAAGACACACAACTATTAACAGCAAGAAAGACAGCAGAATGGAAAACAAAAAACTAAGAGAGGAGGGGTTGAGTATGTCCACAGGTAGGTTATTCTCTCTGTAAACATATGTATCCATTTGTCCCGTGGGTGCGTCCCCTCGGCGTCCCGTCAGCACTGGCTGGGTCACACCTCCATTAGAGGCTTTGTCACAGTGATTAATAGCTCTTTCTATCATCTTTAATTCACTCCCTGATGATGGCGGCCCTGCTCGCTGCTTGGGGTAATCATGTGATGTATGAGTTCGCCCAACACATTGTGGCAGAGGTGAAAATCATTCCACCCATGCAGATAGCAGGGCTGGGAACGAATGTTTTCCCTCTTAATAAAAATTAATGAATTTGGCATCAAGCTCAACCATTTGAATGCATGATGTATAAGCATGTGTGTGCATATCTGTGTTTATTCAATATGTCAAGATGTGCTTTCCTGTACTAATGGCTGATTCTGATGAGGAGATAATTCTGTTTCCCCTCACTATTTCACTCTTTGTCTTTTGGATACATAAACATCAGAGTTTTTCAGCCCCCCCCCCCCCCCTTGCTTTCTGATACTATCTTGATGTGCCATCTGTGTTATTAATGCAGTTGAAGTCATGAGCATGCTCTCAGATGGAGTTCCCCTTCTCAATCCAGAATTCTTTTAGAGCTCCCGCTTTGATGAAGGGCGTCAGCTTGCGATGGTGAAGTAATGTCCATTACTGAACAAACAAACAAGACTGCTTGCTGTATGTGGGCAGAGCATTAGAAATCCATGCTCACACACACACACACACACACACACAGATCTGATCATCCAACTCCAGTGTCACTGCTGTCCACACACCTATCCTCAGTGTTTGAATTATCATTCATCTACACATGAAACCACAATTTTCAAAACTCTGCACATAGCATATTTGTTTTCAGTGAAAGTTTACTTTACAGAAACATATATGTTTATGAGCTGAAATGTTCTCATGGAGTCCAGTGGACCAGAAGAATTTCTGGCCTAAATCAAATATAAACTTGGAGACCAGCATGAGAGGGAAAATGTCAAAGGAGAAACAGCAATGGTGGGATACAGTTACCTTTAAAAGCTCTTGTCCCTCTACCATGTGGCAAACTTCACATCCAGGCCTCAAACCACGTTACACAGTCTCTGTGCTGAAAATCATTATTTTAACTCCCAGAGCCACATTGGGTTTCATGCCCGGCCCGGCTCAGTTGAGTCTTAAAAAGGCTTCTCCCTTAAATTCACTGGGCCCACACAGTGTGCATGTCAAACACAATAGCTGCACACAGTGTAGATACTGTGATCGGGTATTGCTGCAGGGAATGACTATCAGAACTGCTTTAGTTGTAAGTATGCCCTCACAGAACACGTACGCACAGGTGCACATACTGGATTACACAGAAAATAATAATGTAATAGAAAGCTGATTCAGCAAAATATGTTCATGCACAGTTGTTTTTTTTTTTTCTCTTTACTTTTTTTTTGCCATGGCAAACACACATTTTGACAGGAATTATGGTTCTCTACTGACAGAGGAAAACACCTTATATACTACTTAGGCAGTATTTGACAGTTTTGCACCCCTCTTCACTTTGCTCTGCTCTGACCTTGACAAAAAACAGAAGCTGCGTATATTTCGCAGATGTGTAGTTCAGTGCTCTTGGCTTATCCTGTGCTTCGAGTAATGTAGCAGCACTAAGGTGGAAGCATACGAATAATAAAGTGAATTGGTTCCGTTCAAATCTTAAGTTAATCTCTCAGGTTAGTTCGTGACCACCTGTGGCCAATCACAATGCTCCATTTATTCAATCAGACACATGGTTAATTCATGGCCAGTGAGCAAGAAGTGCGTGTGTGTATCTGGGTGGATCAAAGGTTCTGTGGCTGACAGCGCCAAGGTACAGTGTCACACAGGAAGTCCTTCAGGAATGTTCCTCATCCCAGGGATGGGTTGTTGAGCCTCATTAGCGGAGCCCCTTCTCCCTGTGACCTGTCAGTGTGTGTTAGGCACAGCCCACCACAGAACAGCAGTTTCCTGTGGATCTTTTCCGGCTTTTAGTGTCTTTTTGTCCCACCTTTTAACACCTGGCCGACAGCCCCGTTGTGCTAGCTGGCTTCTTCATTACCTTGATGTCCTGATTTGTGTGAAAATGTGCCTGTCTCTTTGCTTGTTTTGTACCATCACAAATGTGGCATTGTATTAAAATGTCTTGCCTGTATGTCAGGATTTATATATATATATATATATTTCACATAACACACTATTCCAACACTGGGAATAATTCAGTCTCTCTTTCACCGTTAGGTTCAATCAGCCACATGTGCAACTCTGAAGAAGCCCAGTGTGGGTTCAGGGGTTGTGCTTCAATGTCCTGTTTCACTCCATTCACAATTAACCCTAGTGTGCTTCCCTCTGTTCCCTCTGTTTTTACTGTACAATGGAGAAAGAGTTCAGGAAAAGGAATTATAAAACAGCCGGAGTAGCACAATGCTGAGTCGGCCTTGTTCGCTCGCCTTGGCATCAGGTTGACCGCATGGCAAACTTATTGTGTTTTTGCTGTAGGGCCCAAAAACCTGTTTTTGACCTATTGGGTTTTATTTTACATTTTTTTATTTGTCTTGCTTAATTCCTAAGGTGGCAACATGCCAAGTGAGTAGAAACTGTAAACAAGAAGTGGGCTCACTTTATGATCTCCTGTTTTTTTACTACCAAGTTCCACTAAAGCAGAATTAAGGTCTGCTCATATGATGCCCCCCGCTTGCTGTTTTCAGACCCAAAGGACCCTCTGTCTTCTGCTGTTTATTTGAATGAATCAAGTTAATACGTGCACATTTTGTCCTCTATCTCTGAAATAAGTTATAGAGATAGAAACGATAACCTAATGCCACTTTATGTGTAATAACTCAGAAATTACAGAACATGTAATTGAACATGACCCTCACATATAGACTTCATGTTTCTTGCAGGTGACGGAGATGATGAGTTACCTCTTTACCCAGCCGACATCTTAGACGACATATGTGGCTCGGATGGGGATCCTACACCTTCTTCAGCCCTGCCCGATGACCCAGCATCGCCTTCACTCTCTGACGATGAGTCCTCACCCCAGGACCATTTGTCATTCCAACACCAAAGCATCTTTTTCCCCCAAGAAGATCTGAGCATTCCCTTTGACTTTGAATTGCGAGAGTCAACGGTTCCAGGTGGGGGGCTGGGCATCTGGAGCCGCAGGAAGGTGAATGTCGGGGAGCGCTTTGGACCATACGAAGGCGAGCACAGGCCTTGTCTCCAAGACCCTACTCAAGGCTGGGAGGTAGGAATATCTACAAATGTCTGTATTTCATTACTTTATCTGCAGTTCCAATAGAAACAAAGAAGAAGGCTGGGAAAAGAGATGTTTACAACTGGCATCAAAGATCCTTTAGAAAATCAGTGTCCAAATTGAAACATAATTAAGTAAGAAGAGTTCATGTCCATTTATGTGCTACTATAAACATAAAAACAGCATTTATTATGTTTTTCTACAGCAGTAGTATCACACTTTTTGGCAAGGGGGAAATTTCCTTCTCCTGTACACATTGTAGCATTCACATCAGCCCGCTTTTTATTTCCTCTCATGCCGTCATGTTCAGATTTAACACAGTGACCACAAAACTGTTGCCGCCGTTTGTTGCCCAGTGATGTAATGTTGGGTCAGTGCGACTGAAAGAAAGTGAGTTGAGCTTGTGCTCTTAACTCAATTAAAATGAAAAGCCATAAATCCCTTCTTCATCCCGGTTAGGGACCCAGTGCGGCCATTGGCAAATCACATATTGGTCAGCAGGCACAAAAAAATCGAATGCAGGGTCACAGCACAAGGTCAAAGGTTAGATGTGGTCTGTCAGTGTCAGGCTAGTTCAGTTTTATGGAGCAGGACGGGCAGGCGTGGGGGAGTATCAGCCTCATTCAGACTCCCTAAATAGATCCTCTCTAATTTGAACGTGAAGATTTAGTCTTTCAAATTTAGGGATTTTGCAGCGCAGGGACAGGCTCATTAAGAAAAGCTGACCGTGCAGTTCACTGAAGTGAGAAGTCACAGGTACATAAAGAAAAGGATTGTTCAGTCCTGCATTTCTTCAAGTTGTAGCATCTAACTACAGGGAATATTTCAGTGCTGCACTTTATAGCTGACTGAGAACATGTTGGTAAAATATCAACTCATATAAATAGTTTTGGATTTGGACTAGTCTTCAGTTGGTTTGCATCACACAGCATTAATCCAGCCCATCAGTTCAGACTCAGTGGTTTTGGTTTGGAGAAAACCATAATAAATTTATTTTCCTTAGTTTCTTTTTTTTTTTAAGCTACGTTTCTCCAGGAACTAACTTCTACCTCTTTATCAACTGCAGAGTGGGATGCATATATATAATTTGTGCTAAACAGAAGTGATGAAATAGTCCTTATTTAAGCCAATTTTCATGATATAAAATCTTAATATAAAGTCCCTGTCTCTCCCCAAAAAGATTTACAGCTGGTTGAACAAGCTCTGGGTTATTCTTTTTCCCAGGGAAGGAAATAAAGAAAAAAGGTTTCATGAATTTTAATCCTGTGGTAATTTATGGGGAGCTTGAATAATAATATCTATTTAAGAAGCTGAGGAGCTTGGATGTGAGTGTGCATATGTGTGTGTCTTGGGGCAGGCGGATGGGGGAGTTGAGGGGAAAGATGGGATCCCGGCGAGGCAGCACTGTATCACAATGTTTAATTACCACCCTGACAGCGAGCCATAACTCTTTCCATTAAGTAAATAAGTTGTAAAGAATTTATGATGAAATGCCACATTATTCAGAATGGATATTCAGTGATGACATCCTTCTGCATTAAATATGGTAAACGCCATTAAGCCCTCCTGACCCTCCCCCTCTTCTCCCATGCCCACCCGTTAACTATCCCTCGGCCATTGCTTTCCCCCCCCTCCCCTTTTGCCTGCAACCCGTCAATATGCCAATAACCCTGTGGAGGGTCTGTAAAAATAAAATTGATTTGGTAAATGTGAGCTAAGATAGATATGTTTGCTTTCATCATCAATCCCGCACAGCGCAGCAAGGTGATGTCACCGACCGGGGAGCGATAAAGTGGCGCTCCCATCTGGAGCTTTTGATCTAGGGCTCTGAGCAGCCCAGGCCAGTGGTGGCAGACTGGGGAAAGTTTGTCACCAGGAAGGCCACCACTCCTCTGCGCCATCACCATAAATTTGGGAGCTTTATTCATAAAGGGGAAGAATGAATTATGGCGTCCGTGATGCTTTATGAATACAGGAATGGTGACTTATGGGAAAGATAGCTTCTGTAAATAAAAGGCAGAGAAGCAGCAGTGAGGGATCTGTCAACCTCACCTACACTGTCGCACACAGAACCGAAGTGCTGACGGTGCCAGCAGTCGTGCACACAGTGTAAATGTATTTGTGTATGTGTGTATATATGTATGTGAATTAGAGCTTAGGCAATTATATTAATTAGCTGTGGCCTCAGACAAGAAGTTGCACTGTTATGCCGGAAACAAATTAAAAAAAAATTGGTTTCCTCTCTCTCTCTCTCTCTCTCTCTCTATATATATATATATATATATATATACCTAGGATTACACCTTCTAGAATTAACCACACCATGACCATGGAGAAGTAGTAGCAAACTCCTTTCTTCAGAGGCATGCCCCTCCCCTCTGGTTGCTATATTTTTGGGGGATTATACTGCAGCAGGTTAATGACCCAAAACCCACCTCAAAAATTTACTAAAACTACTTGAAGACTAAAGAAGACAAAGAAGGAGTGTGGCTTTCATTTTTCAAGTCACAGTCCCACTGAACATTTATGGAGGCACTTGAAGGGTCTATGGAAAATCATAACCTGGGTTATCAGGATTTGCAAGCATTTTTATGGCGACTTTGCTGACTTGACAGCATGATGCTGTTAAAGCAAAAAGGGGACCATACCAAATACCGAAATATTTTGAAACATATTTTTCACAGATTCAGGCTTTTGCTCAAATATTAAAGCTAATATTATGGTTTGCACTGAAAAATTGTGCATTAAATCTGAAAGAAATGTAGATGTGTACATTTTGCAAATCAGTGGCATAAGATTTATTTCTTTTTTAGCAAAAACAGAAATACCAATTTGTGACTTAAGTTTCATATTCAATTTAGGAGAATAAAATGTCAACTAAATCTAGACAGGCTTTATTAAGGACAACAATGAATGTCTACCACAAAGGACATATTTCAAATAAATCCAAATGGCTTTAAATGGCTCAAACTCGAGGGATAGCTGAAAATATAATTGGGATCCCATAAAACAGAGGAAAAATAAACATATTGCATTCGATCTTTCATAGAATAAGGATGATGTGGCCTGCACTTGCCCACAGTATTTGCATGTGTTTCCCCACGGCCTCCTTGAAAATACTCTTAACGCCTGGATGCCCACCAGTCCATATTCTGCTGTCTCTTTCTCTCAGTTGTTAGCATTGAAATTCAAACTCCATTTGTGTCTGTCCTCTTCTCAGCAGCAGCAACAATAAGACAGAGAGCTAAAGTCCCGGAGAGAGTTATCCGGCACTCAATGAGCTTTTGGGCTCACCCAAACTTGGAGCCCCTCGGGATTATGGTTCCTGGGCTTAGAAAACTGGGTGCCTCCTGCTGGAGGAGCACTGGGCGGAGCAGGTTAGGGATACGAGAAGGGGTGGGATGGTGAGTGGGGCGGGACAGGGGCGCTTAGGGTCTTTGTGCACCTCTTGACGGAGAAGTGGAGGTGGAGGTGGAGGCGATACTGTTGGTGGCAATGGTGGTGGGGAGGTGGTGAAGGAGATTAGCAGTGATAGTGAATGGGAGTAGAGGATTAAATGGCTGGGCAGGGCCTTTCTGGGCTCTGCCTGTCTTCTCAACCTCCTAGTCATGAGAGGATGGAAGGATGGAAGGCGGAGGAGTGGCAGATGCCTGACCAGGAGGAGGTTCATCCTTTCAGTTAGTGTCAACTCAAAACTGTGTGCTTGCTTTCTGCTGGAAAAAAATAAATACAGTTTTTAAAAAGTCTTGAGACAAAAATCTTAGAATTCAGGTTCCAAAACACTTTATGATTAAACTTTATCTCACAAAGCCTGAAGCAGTCACACAGCTCCTATTAGAGAGCGTGTAGTTATGTTAGATCATATTCAAAAAAACAGCAAAATTAAAAAAAAAAAAAAAAAAAAAAAGAATTCTAGGAAAGAGCCAATACTGAATTAAAGGTTTTGTGTGTCTGCATGCTGCATGTGTGTCAATGTATGTTCTTATGTGTGCATGTGTAAGACAGAGTGTGAGAGTGTAGATGGAGGGCGTTTCAAGAGGGCGTTTTTTTTTGTGCACGGATAAGCTGCTGTCCCGAATGAATGCAGATGTCTCTGGCTGGCTGTCCGCCTGTCCTCTGTGCGCTGATGGCCTGTCACCTCTCTCTGTCACAAGGAGAAAGAGCCACTCTCAGTCCTGGCTAAAAGCCTCTTAATCCCCCAGCCCCTGCCACATCCCATCTACTGTCAGCATAGATGGCCCTGCCCACAGCAGCGCTTAGAAAGGCCAGCACTAGGGATGAACCTCTCTGTCACTCACACGCTCCCTCAATGGGCACACATCTTCACATTTTCACACGTTTACACGCGCACGCGTAGTTTTCAGAAATTCAAAGTGAAAAAGTCTTGCATCTACAAAGGCAACGTGAACAGCGGTCGTCAATGCATTGTGCCTCCTGAACACAAGGCTGCGCTGACATCATTGTGGGAACGTATGAGAAGAGCACCAACAAGAGCACCGACTGGCTGCTGGGACACATTGTGTTATAATACAGGAACGCTTACTTTCTTAACGCATAAAATACCCACCACTGTCGCTTAATAAATTGTAAGGTAGACATGAACAACCTCCAAAATGTGTTACGTGAGGCCGGATAGTGTGAAAGGGAAGAGACCTTATGAGAGCTGTGCTGCAGAGGAAATATGTTCTTTAATTACACATTAGTGACAATTACAGCTATGCCACTGAGGTGTGTGTGTGTGTGTGTGTGTGTGTGTGTGTGTGTGTGTGTGTGTGTGTGTGTGTGTGTGTGTGTGTGTGTGTGTGTGTGTGTGAGAAAGAGAGTAGTAGTTTGGTTTTCCTCAGGTACTTGAGCCCTGGACACTCACAGTTTATTTTCTAAGTAGTTTATATGCTAAATTTTGACTAACAGGAATTCATGCCTGTCAGTAAAAAAAAAATCTTTTTAATGTACACATGTATATGTGTAATAAAGTTAACCTGCTAGGCCACCAGAACACTTCCAGCTTATATCTCTGTTCAAATGTTGCAGTGTGTGCAGACTCCCATGAATTAACCATTCAATGCCAAGTGTCTCATACTTTTTCAGACTTCTGCGTTATCAGCTAAATTTTTCCCCAAGAAAATCTAAATAAATTGCCCAATATATTTTTAATCAATTAATTGAAAAATCAGAATGTAGCAAATATAATACAAATTAAAACTCATATATGCAAATTAATATTTCATTTCTTTTTTAATGATCAGAAGGCTCGATTTTTTTTTTTTTAAAGGAAATTTCCGGCAATTATTTCATGGTTCAGGCTTTACAGGGCTAAAACAGCCCCAGAAATGCACTCTCCCACGTGTGTCAGCATCTTGCCTTTGTCTCTCCTGGTGTCTGTGAGGGAGATGAGCTTTTTGTCCAGTGTAACTGGATCCTGATTGTCTTAGACGGGAGTGATGCCCATTCAAAACCCCAAAGACAAAAACAAGCTGGGGGTCCATCTCCCTGCCTCTCAGCTGACTGGTAATCCATTTCCTTGGGTTAATCTGTTGCTTGTTGGTGCAGGTTGAGGCTAGTGTGTGTCAGTTGATGCGGGTGTTCGAGAGGTGGCGGGGAGCTGATGTTCTAATCTCATGTGAGAGGAGCAAGGGGAGACAAAACACATTCATAGAGCGAGAATGTAAGACATATAATGTGAGGGTATTTGCCTAGAGGAGTGCCGGGTCAGCCAAATCCCTCACTTTCTCCAGAGGCTGCTCTTCTCTTGTTAAGGAACATAAAAACTATACAGATTTCTTATTTCCCCCCCTCATTCCTCAGCGCTGCCCCACCTTCTCCTCCTGGCTCCTCCGCCTCCTCCCTTTCTCTCTGAGTTCCCAGCAGGGAGAGGAAGCTAGGTTAACTAACTGAACAAAGTCAGAGTGAATTGCAGAAGGACAAAGGCGGGCGTGAGTGGGGGCTATGCCAGTCGGAAGGTGTAGCCGGCAGCACAATACCAGGTGAAGGAGGCACTCACCAGGGGTCCATCCAAGCAGGCCAAAGGTCACCGGCCTTATTAGAACTGAAGTGAATGGAAAAACCTGTTTGATTGAAGAAGGAGGTCAGAAAAAGCAGGGATGAGGAAGGAGGAGTCCGCCTATTTCAAAAGCTCAAGGGGGGGCATGTTTCTCTCCCTATTATACCTGACACATCTAAATACAGCCAAAAATTTGAGTAGCTGATTGTGCATGGTGGGTGTCAGAAAACACACATAACATACTCTGTGCTTAACAAAGGAGGCTCAGGAACACGTGCAGAGAAAGTTCAATAACACAGTGACACATGTCTAGACAGCCACAGATATAATGGGATTTATATGCAGGTGCATTGAATCATAGGGGAGATATAAACACTGCTGCCTTGTAACACACATTTACATCATCTATATTCAGCTGTTATAGCACTCTTAGTACTTGTGATTAAATGGGGAATCCTCAAAGTCAGTGTCAAAGCAAACATTTTTAAAAGATGCAAGCGTTATTAGATCATTTACAGATTAAAGTAAAAGCAGAAAGAGAGGCTTACATGCAGTAAGATTTACCAGCTTGAACTGATTTCATAACAAGATCCTTGGAGCTGGACTGTAAGTCGAGAACACTTGAGCAAAAATCTTATTAATTTACAGTTCTGTTCATAGTAAATGTGGGAAAAGTTCTGAAGTAACTTTAGGAAAAGAAATTTTGAAGAATGTACAAGACCTACTGACTCCACCTATGTTAGGAGTAATCAAATCAAATGCATCTCATCAGCTGTCTGCACAGCTCCTCATGCAAAAAAGATTATTCACTTACACTAATAAAGCAACACTGCATGTTTGGATAGTCTATGCACATGCACAATTCACCAACCCAGTGAAATAAATGCCATGAGTTTAACGCCCAACGACAGACACACAAAATGTGCCCCCTGCACTCTGCACAGATACGAGTGAAAATGAGGGGACCCCTAAATGGCATACAGGAAGCAGAGGTGATGAATTCCGTGTGCGGGGCCAAAGAGCTAGGCTCATAGATACCTTATCTAGGGGGATTGATAGGGGAAGTGCCTTCCCTTAAAACACACCACTGATTGTTTCCAAATGTCTTCCCAGTGGGGTGGGTTGTAGTGAGGGGGTAGATGGGGACTCGGGGGCAAAGTTTGTAAGATTTTTATTGGTCCAGTCTGAGGAAATAGAGAGGGAACAGCAACTTTGTCCTGACTTTCCTGCCCCGTGTTGCTGCTGGTGCTTAACTACCAGTCAGATCGCATTACCCAGGCAGTAAATCTAAGTACCGGTTAACGCAAATAATCAAGAGCTAATACTGCTCTACGAAACCACTTTCTCTGTGTCTGTGGTCAGAGCTGTGCAAACAGGCACAAGCCAAGGCTTTCTGTCCTCTTAGCATCTGCCAGACTCTCCGTCTCATGGACTATTATCACCTACACACAGTCACGATCTCCATATATATATCGATGTACACACACACACGCACACACACACACACACACACACACACACACACACACACACACACACACACACACACACACACACACACACACACACACACACACACATATGTATCCATGTATCCCTCATGGATTGTGAGATTGTGTGAGTGGTGCGGTTTGAGAGCCTATTATTTGGCTAAACACTAAAAAGGGCAGGCCAGGCCATATTCAACATGGTAATGCTGTACCTTTTTCCCAGTTCCTCTATACTGGTACTCCAGTTACAATAGAGCAAGTCTCAAACCAGAACTGTGAGCAGCCAGTTCTAGAGAGAGTGAAAGGAGAGGCCCAGGGTGGCAGTAATGAGGTCTTAACCCCGACTTTGCTCTATTATGTCATAATGCTTTAATTCGAGCCATATGATAGGCTGCTGTGCGCTCTTGTGTTATTGGAAAGTCAATATTTGTGATCTGGCCTTGTCTGTTTCCCTCAGATGTTGCCTAGGAGTGAGTGAAAAGAGCCAAAAATCAGGCAGGAGCTAATGATTGACAGAGCAGAGGACCACACCAGGTTGCTCCGGGGTGTTGTGTACACTGTTTGCTAACACCAATTATTAAATGATAAGATAAATAAATAAGTCTCATCTAATCTGACAGAACAAATAAATGTAGAGAATTATGTAGCACAGTGTTCAATAGAAAAGTGATTAAAAAAGCACCTTTTTTGTATAACCAGTGCTGACAGAATCATTACTGCTAACACGAGTGTAGAGAGTACATCAATGTTATTTCCTGCTCATTTCCACTATTAATGTAAATGTTTGGTTATACATCTACCTGAAAATATGTCCACTTTACCATTATGGAAAGAAATCTACTGTATTCACTTCAGTACTCTATTCCAGTACAGCATAGAGGTAGTTATATCATATGTGTTTCTTTACATCTCTGGTCCACCATATTTCACACTATGCAACTTTGCACCGTAATAATTCATGTATAAACATATGATCAGTTTTTAAAATGTGGTGCATTATTATAAATAAAGTCAAACCAGTCAAAAGCTTCTCTGACATACCAAACACATGAAAACCTGCTTATTCCTCAGTATATTATAAATATATGCAGATAATACTTTTCAAATCCTGGTCTTTTAATAATCAATATTTTAATTATTATATTTTCTTGTGCTTGTCATCTCATAGTTTATGCGGTACTGCACTTGTGCCCACACACCTTCGACCAGCCACTCATGATTGCATCCTTTTGCAATCAGAGTGGTTCTTTGGTCCACTGATACAGAGTGCCAATTAACGAGCGATGTATTTAATAGTTTATACACTGTTTGAAGGTCAAATTTTAAATTACTTTGGAGCTTGTATTTAATGGGGTTAATTACCTTGGTTATAACAGAGGATCACATCCTGGCCAATAATTGTTTTCAAATTGCTTTCAGGTTGCTTATTAATGATATAGTCCATTAGTTATTGTCATTGTGTAATTACAGTAGGGGATGTTTAATTATATTCAGGATAAACATGCATTCCTTTAAAAAAAAAAAAGAAAAAAGGTCAATAACTTCTTTTGAACAGAGTAAAGAATTTACTGCACCTGCTCATAAAGCCATGAATGATCAGATTCATTTGTAACTTTAAATGCCTTTGGGAAAATTGGGGGAAGGAATTATTGGCCAATGATGCACAAGAGCTACCGTGTTTACATTCGTAGTAAGAGCAGGAGTATTTATTATACGCATTGACATGGATATAAGTATTTATTTATTTTTGGAATATGTAAACTGAGTAATGCTTTTTAGTTTCATATTACATTTTTTTAAATATAGAATGGAGCAGGCAGTTAATCTCCACTCACTGCTGTTACACTTTATCAGCAGATGAATGCAGCTTATTCATCCAAAGATGGTGGTCAGCAGACAGTGCTTTTTAAAAAAGGCAGTCCCAGAGTGACTGGGAGGGAAAGGGGACTTAAAAACACCTATGCATAACAACTGAGGGGCATTCTGTGAGAAGATAGCATAGGCAACGCTAGACAGGGTAAACACAAGAGTGATAAATGAGGCAGAAGAGAACCAAAGACAGATAAAGGGGAGTGAAGAGTACAAGAGAAAGAGAAAATCAGCCAAGATGAATGAAAGAGAGACAGAATAAGCTGAGGAGGTGGAGAGGGAACTCGATGTCCTGTCTCTGGTACGTGCTGAGGGAGACAGATTTCCCGGTGGAGTGTTCCCAAGTGTCTCCCTGCAGTCTGTAATAGGATTTTCCAGGCTACAGCAGGTAGTCTGTGAAGGAACTTTGTTCATGGGAGCTCACAGATAAGGGTTAATGCAGCCCAAAGGTTCTTCCACTTCACACGGCGCTTTGGGAGTCTGTCGCTCCCTCCTCATCTGCCTGCAGTGTCAGCACCAATCCGTCACAAAGGATTTCTTCCTGCAAAACTCAGTGGCCATTTCTGACATCTCCAACAAACTAATTGTTGTCTCCAGCTCTGGCAAGTCCTGTGAAGTCCTAATGAGTTAGCGTCTTTTGCACAGATGAGAAAAAGTCTTGCAAAATCAATTTCTCAGCTGAATTACGCTCTGTCATCAGCCCAAGAGAGGAGAGGAGAGGAGAGGAGAGGGGAGGAGAGGAGAGGAGAGGAGAGGATGCATAAATAGATCAGTGTCTTAGAGCAGAGTTTGCATCATCCACTTTCTCTCCTCCAATTGTTCTCTTTCCTTAGGCTGTTTTATGGCTTCTTCTCTTCCCTCCAAGCTACTTTATGACATGCATTGTAAAGTCTTAAGAGTTCTGGGCACCCTCTCATTGGGCCATGCAGTGCTTCTCCTCGGCCTGAGTGACAGTGGGATCTGATCCAACTGCCACCCAGGACACTGAGCCATAAATCATCCTGCTGGCACCAGATTTCACTTCCTGAACAGCCACCCATTCCTGCAGGGGACAAAAAGGCCTTTGTGGACTTTAGGAAGCAAAAACTTCTCCTCTCTTTAAGGACTCTGATGTTTATGAGCGATGCTGAGAAAGACTGAGGAAAAAGAGTTTCCATTTCTCGTATGTTCGCTCTCATTAAGTACGTTTAATAAGGCGGTGACTAAACTGGTGTTAAGTGAATGTGAACACCTGTTCAGCAACAGGTCCAGATCAGATCAGCCACTGTTTATTTACATGCATCACCTTAGAAACTCCCCACTGAAATTACTTCACAAAGATAAAGTCATCAGCTTTCAGTTTCTGCAGGAACCTAGCCTTAATAAAAAGAATCGCCCTGCCAGAGCTCTAACAGCCTTCATGGCCTCCCTTCATGCTTCCCTCCCTGTTTTACATTCCTTATTTCCACTAGTCTCAGTCCTCCCTGTGTATTTGGATGGCTCCACCTCACTGTCAGGCTGTGAAGGACGGCTGTTTTCCTAGCAGGCCAGATCAAGACAGGGGATTGGCCCCAGGGGGCCTGAGGATGTGAAGCTTCGGGCACGTCCCGTAAATCTAGGGTCCCATCTCCACTGCTCGGTCTGCACCCAGCAATGAGAACATCAATGAGCCGTGAGGATGAACATTCCTCAGACTGCTCTCACACACACTGTCCCTCTTTTCTGACTAGTGAGCTGTCCATCTTAACAAAAATTCAGTCTTTCCACCCCTGGTGAAAGAAGCCCCGAGCCCCAACCCTTCAGCCATAAAAAGCTTTCACAAGGAGGCTGCTAAATGATGATTATGAAAAGGTGTGTTACTCTAAAGTATTGTGATATACACAATTACCGTAATCATCTGCCAATCCAACAGCATGACTCTTGCAAGGCTCCCCAAACACAAGGAGTCCAATCCTTGTCCAAGTCCTTACACATCCACAGCTACATGTGGGTGTTTTTTTTTTTTTTTTTTTTAGAGTTTTTTTTTTTTCAATTGCCAAAAACTTTAGATGAGATGTGCAATAGAAAATCAGAATTCTTCTGAATCACTTTTCATCTGTTTTTAGTCTTCATCTTGTTAATTGTTTGAACTCTGCTATCATTTGTGTCTGATCCTTTTTGTAGACTACAGACAGGCAGTCCTGTGGACATGTTCAGAGGTTATAGAGGAACCTGAGACAAAGAGGTAGACTGAAAAGCACACGGACCAATCAATAAGCAAAACTGCAGAGATGCCCCGACCACATGGGCCCCGACCAGCTCGTGCGGTCCTGTTTCTCCTCGCCCAGCCAGCCATGTTAGCCACGTTAACCAGATTTTTCACCCAAATGGAAATGCAGCCTGTCACTTCCATGCAGCCTCCAACCGCTCTGTCTGTCCAATCCGTCACTGCGTGCCAGCGGCTGCACAAATAGGCCTGCCACTCTCACTGTCATCTGAGTAACGGATGTCCCATCGTTACCACAGGGTGGGACCAGGCAGCACTCAGGTCCACTTTCGCTCCTCCTCAATTTTTTTTCTCCATCCTCTTCCTCTCATGGGTTCCCATTGATGAGTGCTTTGGACTTCTCTAGGAGTTTAAGTATAAATATGTGTATGCAGGTGCTTTTTCCGGGTGCACAGGCATGATTCTTTTTTCTTTCTCTGTGCAGTGAATGTGTCTCCCATTCTCCCACCCTGTGCTCAAATCTTCTATCAAGACTCAAAAGCACTGGTATAATAGGAGCAGGGGTTGGATGAAATAAATTGTGTCCTGGACTGGTAACCTAACAGCCATCATAAATAATGTAGACCTATTTGAAAGGGAAGATGGGGCATTAGAAGCTATTTACACTCCAGGAGCCATGCTATCGATCAGCATGGGACGTCCCATAGATAAGAATGGGATGATGTCATGGTTATTTATGATGATTCTTGATGGTAAGGCTACAAAAGGGATTTTGGGGCGACAGCATCATCAGTTTTTGAGGTGCGGGGGGTATGATGCATTCTACCATCAATGGTGCAATCAGCAGGGTAGTTGAGGGAGGTGCAATGGTGGATGCCTCTGACAAACAGACACCCTCACACAACCATATTCCCACACATAGAGACACACAGAGACACAAACAATCATACCTGCACGCAGAAACATACCACATGCATGCAAACACACACACACACATTGCTGTGATAAATGCCCCTGGTGTGAATAGGGTCTATAAAGACTGGTGAGAGGAGATAGCTCAGAGGAGACCCAGTACATCTCCGTCCCCCTTCTCCATATACACATCAACATACATATGTAGAGAGTGCAATAAAACACTACATTTCCACTGGTGGGCTGTGAAGTGAGCCAAAGGCTATATTCAGTATGAGTCTGGGACAGAATTACCATTCAGGGATCACTTCACAGGTCAGACAAGTACACGAGACTCTGTTGTATTAGATCAAAATTTAGAAACTGTGAGACATGGAAACTGGCAAAGGTGGGCCTTAGGATTTTACTCGAGGCCACACAAGCTGTAGTGGAAGAAGGGGAGGAAACATCTTGAACAAGAACTTTGAGGTTCAAGTGCAGATACTGGTCACTTATTACACATGTCATAACTGCTGAAGCAAAATGAGCAACATAAGTCAAGAGAGTTCAATGGACCCCAGAATAATTTAATAAATCTGCTGGTTTATTAGTTTCAAAGGTGCTCTCTTTTAATTTTTAAATACAGCTTTAAAAAAAAAAAGAAAAACAAATTAAACATTAATTTTATTTTATTTTTGTATCTACACAGTAGCACAATGTCATTAATCCATTCATGTTTAGTCAGAATTTCATTTAATGAGCCATTTCCACGCAACAAAAAATATAAATGTTTAAGCTTAAATGTTAGAATGCAACACAATATTCGCTAATATGTGTATTCTATATTTTTTAATTATTTTTATTAAAAGCATAGTGTCTTAATAATGAGTGTCATTTCAGTCAATAAGCATAATACAGTCATCCCAGCAACTGCAGCTTATTATAGTAAATATTAAGCACACCCGGGCTTTAAATAGATGGCACGCGGGGCATATGCAAGCACATTTCAGTGTGCCAGAGCTTTTAAAATGTTTAAATTGAGACAGAAAAAGAAGGGGAAAACTACAGAAAGAGAAACTCCCCAGTGGTGAGGGAGGTGGGGGATGGGGGGTGGGGGGTAGTGGAAAGAGGAGAACAGGAGGGGAGCAAAAGCTGGCACGACTCCACAGTGTTTTCTGTCGCTGGCCCCTCGGAGCAGGAACATTATTGTGAATATTAGTCCAGAACTTCTGGCACCCATCCAGACATCGGCCTCTGCCTGCTCAGGGTGGGGGGTGGGGGTGGTGATTAGCAGCAGGGTTCGAGCCCCATCATACACACACAAACCGCTACTGCCATTAACCACCACCACCCCCCCCCATCTCGTCATCACACTCAGACTAGAAAGGCTCCACAACAACAAGATGTGTGGAGCCTAAAGTCCTGCCCAGCCCTGATAACAAGTTCCAGCTTTTTAAAAATAAGCAAACACATGTGGCTGTTTGATGTCCCCCTTATCTCTGCTAACTCTGAATTCTCAGAGAGTTTCTCCAGCGAGATCAAATTCAGTAATTAATCTGCTCGCCTTTTTATGAAATATTATTGAGAAAAACTTTTGCTCAAACTCAAAAGCTCACAGCTGTGTCCATGCGCCATTGGAGTTTCCGGCAGGCTTCTTTCATGCTGCTAATGAGAAAGGGGCAGAGAAGCCCGCAAAAGTCTGCTGAGCTCCGTTAGAACTTGTTTTTCTTAGAAACATTAAAGTTGTGTGGTTGTTCTTTATAGAGAGGAGGAATACGCCGATTATTGTGTTGGTGTTATTCACAATTGTCTTTTCGCATCTTGGGCCTGAGGTCCAGATTGGTCTTTGCTTTCAGTTTTATTAGAAAATTAAGATTTGACAGGTAGAAGACATGATGTAAAATGTCACAGATCACGAGGCATAATTGTAATCCAGGTAGTGCATCGAGAGCCAGTAATCTAAAAAGCCAAGAGCCAAACAACAGTAGCACAAAGGAACTGGAGTAGAAGTTCGTAACCTCCCTTCTCAGGGTGGAGGAGGAGGAGAGAACAGGGTCTATTCAAGAGGAATAAGGAGACACAATGCATCAGGGTCAAAGCTGGGTCAGCAAAGTCCATGAACCGCAGAATACAAGCAGTGGCAGGCAGCCGGCAGCCTGCAGAAGACAGGCAGACAGGTGAGCTGTTAGTATTAGCCATTAGCTTGTTTAAGGCCAGAGAAAGGTGTGCAGTCAAGGTCACTAAGATGAAGGTCCACTCGCAGGAGTATGTATATTTCTAGCTGCATTTAACAGCACACCCTCTGTGTGCGTTTGTCCCACGCATAAGTCACTCTGAGTGAGTTTTTGGTGAAGACATTCAAAGGTTTTGTTAAGAGCTTGTCATGTATCATTTTGACCTTTCACCCATGACCCCTCAGCCAGCAAATACAACAAGGGAAGGCTGTCACCATGGCAACAATAGCAATGGGTCATAAAGAGGCCAGATGACGTATGCATGGTGTATGCATGCAATATTCATTCTTTTCCATAAGGAATAGAATGGCTGTGTTCAGGTAATGTTAGTGTCACCCTCAGCAGTGGATTCAGTAAGAAACTTTCACCCTTCAAATAAGAGGAGCCCTGCTCACAGTCAAACAAGCCCGATGTGGATGAGACGCTGGGCTCCCAGGTCTCTATCCCAGCTTGCCCAGGGTTAGAGAGAGAAGAGGGAAGTCAGGGGTTTGTCTCTCACCCCCCTTTTGTTAGAGTGCCCCCCATAATAAATCTGGATCTGGTAAATAGCCCATGAATAAAGGGAGATTTTATCCTCTGTGGCACAGGGAAGATTTAGTGGGCAGAAGCAGTGTCCCCTCTCTTCTGAACAAGTACAAAGTGGTCACTCAGCGAGCCTTAAGAGGTATAAAAAGCCCGCGGTAGTTCATTAAATCTCCAGCACGAAGATGGGACCGCTGCGATGGTGATTTACAGCAGTCAGGTGCATATATCGGCAGTGGCATTCAGCCCCACCTCTCATTCTCTGTCTGCCCCAATGAGGAAATAACTAAGCATGCTGTGCTATTTATTGGCGGCATAGCTGGAAGATACAGAGAGGTTTGGAGAATGGCAGGCAGACTCGAGTGGTATTTTATTCAACTCCTGTTTCCTTTTGTCGCACTCTGAATAGAAGCAAGAAATCATACCTGTGTCTTTTCACATCAGTGGAGGGCGCAGAGTGTAGAGGTCAATTAATGAGTGGACCAAGTTTAAAGTGTGTTGGCAAATCCTTACTTACTTTTATGCTATTTTCCTGTTTCCACTGTCATAATTTTACTTTTTTTTTCAGTTATCTAGTGTAATACATTGTAATATTAAGTAATATTATGCATTAACATTATGAGGTCGCCTTATTGAGAAATCACTGTGTCTATATTTTGCACTCCCCCATGCATATGGACAATATAGCTCACTTAATATTTGGCTAATAACTGCCTCATGGAAACATTTCCTCCTTAACTTATCACCATTAAAATAATATATTGTTGCACAGGTGATATGCATATGCATATAAATCTCTGCCTCCCACTCTGACCTTGCAGTAATCGCTTCGCCGTATTATTTCTCAGATTAAATAAGAAGCCACACTCTGTCACCTTGAGGCATTTATTGCTGATCCACTTTACGATAGGTAACATTAAATATTTGTTTCCAGATTCCTCTCCCACTTTTTGTCAGTGATAGGGCCTACACTCACTCAGTGTTGTGTTAGTCTTATTCAAACGCGCACACGACATACATCGCTGCAGGGGCCTTAGATAAAAAAGTGCAGTGAGTATCGTTGTGATCTCAGACACAAAGGATTTTGATAAAGCTGTCACAATAATGAAAAATGTCTCGATTTGTATCAAATATGTCTCACAAAGGCACAGCAGTTACCAGTCAGCAGATTTATAATGTATCTTTGTTTGTATATTTGTGCCTTTAACCTTGTGGTTTGCAACTGGAAAGTTAGCAGCGTGCAGGTTGGACAGCGTTTTATTCGTTTCATCTTGGGCATTAGTGATCACAGGAGAATTTCATCTTATCATCTGAACTCCTCATCATAGCTTTTTGCACAATGTTTTCCTGGCAGATTTTTTATTATTATTATTGGTTTATAAATTAGACTTTTAAAAATGACCAAGAAAACTCACGGCTGCATCTGATTCAGAAGGTCATGTTCTCTTGAACAATCTCCAAAGCTAATCTGTTAATCTCTTCACTGGAGGACAGCGCAAGGGCAGATAAATGCCATTTACCATGGGAATGCTGCAGTATAACTCCCTAAATAGGATGATTTAGACCAGTATTAATCAAATTCAGAAATGTCAAGTTTCCCTCCACTCTTAAGAGTCTGTCTCTTTTCCCCTTTATTTCTCTCCCCTGTCATTCTCGTCCTCTCCTTCTCTTTTCCCGTCATCCACCTCTCGTTCTCCCTCTGATGGCAGTATAAAGATGTAGCACCTGATCAGTGGAAGCTGATGTCCTAATAGAAAACTAATGAGAATAGATCTGCTGGCTGCCTGGATGTCTGCGTGTCCCTGCGTGCCGCTGTGTTCAACCACTTATGAAAGACAGAAGCAGGAAAGTGCGATGTGCTCTGGCCCTTAGCACAAAGATAATATTCACTGTTTTATCCACCTCCGCCTGACAAATGACTGGCATTAATCAGAAAGTCCACACACCGTCTATGCATGTGTGAGAGTGTATGAGTGGGAGGAAAAAATGAAGGATAGAGGTGAATAAAGAGCATGTGCCTTTCTGGGTATTTGTGAAAGGAAGAAATGCAAACACAGACACACACTGATGCACACACACACACACACACCTTACAGATATCACTATAGATAAAAATAAAGGACATTCACTTATTGACAGAAGAGGTTGTTACCTACTTTAAAGAGGTGTTTACACTGCAGTGTAATTAAAAGGGGGTGGCTGAGCTGAATAAAATAAAAAATAATGTGTTAGAGGGAAAAGAAATAACAAGTAGAAAGTTTAGAGAAAGTGAGAATTGGAAGGGTAAGTAAATGTGGAGGTTAACAGCCACAAAGGCCTGGTGCAAAGACCAGTTGCCAGGCCTCTCAGCAGATGAGGTGGCAACGGGAGAGAGGACCCAGGGAGGGCCTTTGTGTGAATGAATGTGTCTCACCCTCCAGTGTTATCATGATGGTGAGTCATTAATCACAGCCCTGACAAAATACACAGTTACCAAGAAACACACACTGGGCAGCCAAGCATACACTTGTACACAAGCGCTCACACATATCATATACAAGGGCATGCAGCCATCTCACGCTCAGTGTGCGGGCACATTTGTGGTGCGTTCGCATTTGAATTGCTCTCTAATTCACCTGCCTCGATTAGAGGCGTACTGTACTTCACGACCTGTTGGAAACGGCTCAAAACTTGGCTTGGAGGAAATGTACTCATTCGAATTGTTTTTTGTTTGTTTGTTTGTTTTAAATAAAATCGCCAAGGCCTTTTTTTTAATGCTATTACAAACAAAATAGCTCACCTATACACATTAAGTACAAGCTACATGAAGTAGTACAACCGACATAAAATTCTTTACTAGATCAAATTGCTGTAAGGGAGGTCTAAGTAGATTGCTGATAGGACTTGGCAACCAAGCGCTGAGAGCTGTTGGCCTACAGAGCTGGTGTCCTACACAGAGGCTTTGCTCTCAGAGTTGGCTCTCGGCCCTGGTCCTTCCCTCTGGCCTCAGTTTGGCCTCAGTCTGGGCCTGCTTGTCCCTGGCTCAGCCAAACCTCTACCACATCCCCTAGGAGCATCACTGCATCTCTGATCTGCGCCACTCTCGCTGCACTTTGCCAAGTACACACTCCAACTGCCCAACCAAATCCAGGCATGACCTGACAGGCACACTGCCCTAACTGTGAGGGGAGGCTAACCCCAAACACAGCCTACCTCCTCCAGTGACTCTCGTTCTTTTATCCGTTTCAAGGCCAGATGCTGTTGTTTGTATTTGCCTGTATATGTTGATGTTTCTGATGCTGTTTAACTTACACGTTCAATCCAAAGTCATTTGACACTGGCAGTCCTCTCACACGAACTCCTGCCAGTAACAGAACAAATTACTCTATGTTGTGTTGCATGTTGTCATAGTGAACTCTGTTACACTCTTCATTTACGACTCCCTTTTTTCTCAGTGTCCAAGGAAGTGAAGAGAGCTCTGCCATTACTGGGGAACTGTTAGTTTCCCAGTAATGGCAAAGGTTGCACCTTTCCAGTGTTTCAGCTCACTTTTTTGTTCTCTTAGAAACAAAATTAGATCATGAATTGTGTAAAACATCTTTTTTTCTTTGATTGCTACTTTTCTAATTGTTCAGCAAATAGTTTTCATAAAGCATTCCTAAAATGTCATTCCAGATTCACATCTTATAATTCCTGCATTTTTTTTTCTTTTCTTTTTTTTTTTTTTGGTAACTTTCTCAACTACCTCAACCAAATTATCTTCCACATGCCTTGCTCTGTTTCTCCACCCTAACTTATTCCTCTCATAGTGTGAGATCACAGAAACAACAGTAAATCCAGATTGGGTAAGTCCCCAACTAAGATATGCCCACCAGGGAGCAGCCTCCTTCTGGAGCAGTGCCGCAGCAGCTAAGCTGTTTAGCTTTAGGAAGCCGCTAAGTTAACTGTGGTCACTCACAGGAGGGATCACAGCCCCTGCTCACAGTCGAGCAGGATATAGAGGAAGCCATTCAAAAACAGAGGAAGAAAGAAAAGTAAAACAGAAGCAGAGAAAACCGGGGGAGAAAAAAATAGCAGTTGTATAATAACGTGCAGCAGTGTATGTGTGTTGTTTCTCTAAGACGCCTCACTCAGTTTGTTGTGGTGACTGTGTGTCCCTCAGCTCTGGTTGTGTGATGATTGTTTATGTCCATATGTCACCTAGTGTCCAAAGAAAAATGCTAGGCCTTCGCATATGAGAGCGTTTAACAAGGCTGTAGCCGTCGTGTTTAATAGTTCTGGTGATGATAATTGTGGGCTGCGTGATGGCTTGCTCGTTAAAGCCACTGCAGTAAGAGTGAATTTCAGGGCTGTAATTGCAGCTTGTTAGGATAATGCCAATCAGAAGCTTTTGGCCTGACTCAACACCCATGTGCATTCACTGTGGCCTGTTCCCGAAGGCCTTCTTGTGGACCCTCTGCAGTACAGCAGCAGGAACGTCATCTAGTAAGCAAAACCATACAGTAGACACGTTTTACAAAGCATGATGTTTTGATTTTACTCTACCATGTGGGTTTCATGAGAGTCATTTCTGAGGTTTTAGTAATATTTAGTAATAGTTTTTATTTCCCAGTTGGCAGCAGATTCTCGGGATTTTGCTTTATTGGCCCACTTAGCAAAGTATCTAAATTTCAGTTAACTCTTACGCGGTAAAAAAGGACATTTAGTACACTTGTTTTAGTCAGTACTAGTTTGCTTTACATACAATTTTCAACAAAGCAAAAAAAAAAGCACTTTTGTTTCATACTGAGACAAATATGGCAACAATCCCACAGTCTTTAACAGTTTTAAACATCTCCTCTAAATCTTCTTATTCATTTATTTCCAAATAGAGTTCGTATTTGGGCTGGCATTCCTTAACCCAGTGTGCCGTGTTTTCGAGTCTGATTCTGAGCCAGTTTTACCCGGGCCTGGAAGTGGAAGCTCTGATGTGGAGTCTGTCCCTGTGCGGGGATGCATATAGCCACACATGGCTAGTGTATAATTTAAGATTTCTGGTGAGCTAAATAGCACTCTAGCTCAATAGCCATCAATATAGCCTCTTGTAAAATGTGACTGAGACCAGTTGGAGGCTGGCTGGCTTGTTAGGTGCTGGGAGTGTTTGAGGCAGGTGGTAGAGGACCAAGGCCAAGGTCCATATGGATCTGATAACAGAACAGTAGTAGCAGCTTATGGGGTTTTCGTTTTCTTGCTTTATTCAAGCATATGGTGTCTCGCTAGTTCCTGAAGTCACTAGCTCCGTTTCTGAGCATGTCTGGATGCATCTTTTTGTCTCTCTCTCCTGTTACATCTTGCTGAGTGTACACATCTGGCTTGCTGTTTCTATTCTCCCTCTCTTTATATTCTTTATTTGTGTCATATTTATTCGTGCCTATTGTACTTTTAGCTTTCTTCCTATTATCTTTCGTTTTGTAAATATTGGTTGTGTTCCAGAACTTTAATATACTGTTTTCTGACCTGGGTTTAATGTTTAGAGGAACATTTACAGTTTCGTGAAGAAGTATCTAAAGCAAAGAATGAAGCTATCTTGCTTTCCAGACCGCTTGGCTTTTAATCACAATGTCCTGTTTTCAAACCAGCTAAATGAATCCCTTCTCCCGTCTTTGTCTCTAACCTCAAATATTTACTGTTGGTGTTGTCTGTTGGCGGCGGCTGAGGGAGCAGTGCGGGTGGAGGGCTGGAGGAGCACAGTACTCTGCAGTGCGCCTTGGCCATAGAGAATGTGGGCCCAGTTCAACCCAGCCCCGAGGGCCAGAGAGTGTAGCCGAGCTGCTTAATTGAGATCTCAACGTGACACTGAGTGCTTGTAAATTACAATGTGCTAGCCAGACAAGCAAGCGAAGCCTTGAACTCAGCAGCAGCAGCGCCACAAACATATGGCGTGTGTGTGTGTTTGTGTGTGTGCGTTTGTGTCTGTGTGCGTCCTCTTGCATGCTTCTGCACGTGTGGCTGGTCTTACTTTTTTAAGAGCCCTTTATTATTCATGCTCTTCTATTTCCTGATATGGCTTTGAAAAAAAGTTTGGAAATATTTGTGCCAGCTTCAGTTACTGCAGTCATCTTTTCAGCGACCTCCCTCGGCCATGCCATCGAATCAGCCCTCCTACTTCTTTTTTTTACTGCCTCTCCCCTTTTCAGGCTTGTGTTAACACCCACTAGATGTTTTAAACAACTCGTTTTTGCAGCTTTGTTTTTTAGTTAGGGCAGTTTCTATGGCGTGTTTGAAGTGGATATCTGGGTTCAGCATCTGACATGGTGTTCATCAGGTGTCACTTTTTTTAACCTTCATTTATAGAGAGCGGGTTGATAGGAATTCCTGATAATGGTTGCGTAAAGAAGTAACAAAACAGAGTAATAAAAAAAGATGATCATGCTCAATTAAAGTCATCCCGAGCAGGTACAGGACAATTATCACGCATCGACACGCACTTTCACAATCCAGCCACATTATAGAAACCACAAACATGCACACAGGCGCACATGCATGTATACAGACTTGTCAGTCAAGCAGCGTGACTGCTTATATTTAGAAGTTGTAATGAGTGTGATGTCATTTCTCCATGCGCTTGAGAGCAATCTGGCAATCTGGATACTGTCAATCACTCCATGCCCGCAGGCAGTACCGGGCCGTGGTGGGTGCTTTTGTACATGTGTGTCTGCAAAGAGGGAGGGGAGTAAGTTTGAATGTGTCTGCTTGTGTGTGTGTGTGTGTGTGTGTGTGTGTGTGTGTGTGTGTGTGTGTGTGTGTGTGTGTGTGTGTGTGTGTGTGTGTGTTAGTTTAGGGTTTTGATGAGCAACTCTTCAACAAAGACCCAACATATGAGCCACACATGGTGCCTTATTTAAGGAATGGGCTTCATCATTCTCACCTCATCACTGTGGCGACTCCATGCTCACATATGCATTAACACACACCCGCATGTAACAACTTCCAAACACACACACGTCCACGCTTTCCCCTCTACAAATGCGTAGGTCTACTCCGTCATTCATAGGCGCAGCTGCATGCTCACAACACGCACATATTCTTTAAAACCACAGTGGCCCTTTTCCCTCTGCGACCATTGGAAAAGATGGAAGTTTGTTTTCAGTTTTCCCCGTGCTGTAGAAGAGAAACTGTGTAAAGGAATGAACACTAGCAACATTAACACCCAATATATGTGAAAACATGCTGATTAAAAAAAAAAAGGAGAAACTTTATATTTTGTTTGGCACGTAAAAGCATTACATGTGTCCATCTGATGGCTGAAACACTCACACTACAGTGTCTCATTTGGTGCAAGCTCCTACCCATGCCTATTACTGCAATAAACAGGAATTACTGATGGCCTTCCTGGAAGTTTTTTGTAAAGCTCGGGGTAGGACACAAGTAGGAAAACTGTTGACCGGGCAGGCAAAGCCTTTAAGGCAAGTGGGAGACTACAAAGTGACCAGCCAAGCGACCGAAACTGTGTCTCCGTCCTTGCTCTTTTGTCAAGTGCATGTTAATGTATTAATGAAATGCAAAAGAGGGGTGGGGGTTTGGGGGGGGTGGGGGGGGCATCCATATAAACGGCTAATTAAAATAATGAGGAAGGAAAAAGCATGTAGTGCAGTGTCACTACTGATTAATTCATTCATAAAGAACGGGCGGGCACAGCGGGTGTAGCCCCCTGACAGCCCTTCCACTTCACAGTGTTCCCAGAGCTGCTCAAAGAAAAGGAGGCTGGCGGGAAACAGAGGTAGACAGACAGGTACATTGTACAGCACTCAACTGTCAACACAGCACTTTATTCTCCTACCCACTTAGGGCCGAGAAACTAACTATGGATTGTGAGCCAAACAGGTCAAAAATGCAGCATGCGAAGGTACCCAGATGGTATCAGTCTGAAGTAACAAGTAAACATCAGTAACATTTTTTCAGTATTTTTAGATTTAACCCACAACTTTAATACCAGGATCAGACTCTTTCATGTCTTTTGAATGGTTGTTCAAATGGGTGTCATACTTTAAATAAAGCTGTTGCAATCGAAATGACTTGTGGGAAAACACCAGCACATTTTTTTTTTTTTGCTGTGTTTACATTTCAGATACTGGTGCAGTTTTCCCATGCTGTCTGAAATAGGCTACACGTGTACAGAGTTACTTAACATCCAAGCATTAGCGTTACCAGCTCCTCTTACGGTGACTTTGAAAGCTGAACATTGGTTTTCGTGTGTGTGTGTGTGTGTGTGTGTGTGTGTGTGTGTGCGTGCGTGCGTGCGTGTGTGTGTGTGTGTGTTTTAATCGGGTCAGTCGTATGTATTCGCAGTGTTTGAGCTCTCTTGTGGAGAGATTAGATTCTGATTGCTCTGTGTTATGTTCCCCATGCCACATCCTTACAGTTAACAATGCTGCATCAAACTTTTTCACTGGACTTGCAAACAAATTAACTGGGATTATCTTTTCTCCCAGCAAAGTATCCGATTACTTTGCTGAAATTATACTCCTTTTCTCATGCTCCTCAAATAGCAGTTTATCTGTATCGCTGTGCATGTGAAACATGATTGTGGAATTGTGGAATTTTGCATCATGTGTGGTCAAAAAACATAGTAAAGAAGGAGCAAACATATCTGAAACTGTGATTGATCGCTCATCTGAACCCGGATTCAGATTCTTTGTGAAAGTCTGAAATGGTTAATATTTCCATTCCTTCCTCTCTCTGTGTTTCATTCCCCGAATCTTTCTTTGTGTGTCAGTCTGTGTGCAGGCAACAGCAGGGCAGCTTGAGTGCAGACAGACGTTCCATGCTCCCTGCAGAATCATACCCCATCAATCATGTTAACATGTTAATTAGCGGGATTTATTTTATTCAGCAGAAATAACAGTGAGGATCCCATTACAGAGACTGGCCTAAGGGCAGAATGTGTGTGTATACGTGAGCGTGGTGTGTGTAAATGTATGAGTTGGGGGGAGACCCTCTGGGGAAGACCCCTTTCTCTTCTTGTGCAACATCCAATCTCTCTCAGTGACGCACTGTGAGAAATAACGAGGAAAATGTAATGAATCAAAAAATTTCAAGTCAATCAATTTTTTACTAGGAAATCAGACTTCGTGTTGTGATTTGTGTGGTCATTACACAACTTACTACAGCGCGTTTCCAATATGTCAAGCTCGATTCACCTACAAAAGCAAACTTATATTCAAATCACTGGCTCCTTGTTATCGAGAGAAGTTAGAGCGTTAGCAGCTACCTGCATGTGAATTGGAGGCCTGCTCGGATACACCCAAAGATTTACACTCCACTGCTCACTTTCAGAGTGTAAATAAGATTAGCAAATAATACCAGGCGTTCAAGTTACCGCACCTGACAGCCTATGATAGGTTTCGTGTTGCCTGAATCGCAGAGGCATGTATTACAGTCTGGCTGAGATGCATACACTGGCTGTGGTTTTGCTTGTGTTTGTTCTCTGTGCATGTTCACAAGTGAGGGATAAAGCAGGTATAAGTATGCGGTGAAGGTGATGCTGATATTAGAATGAGTAGATTCTCATAGATATGCCCTTAGAAGTATTTTCAGTGTACTTCCTTTCATGTTCCTCTCTCAGTCTTTAGAGACTTTAAAAAGGCAGATTTGATACTAAATAAACATGTTGAACATAAGCGCATGTATTATCCTTCATTTTCTCTTTTTGTGGGCTTATGGGTAACAATATTCCACTTATGACTTGCCCAAGACTGAAATTCAAATTATTATTAATGTGTATTGACTCATCAGATTTACAGTAAGTTTCAGGTTACACTAAAGTGTATCCTGAGGCAAATATGTAAGCACAGTATATGTGAGCTGTTGGTTAATTTTTTTCTTGCTTTTATAGATTTCAAATAAGAAGTACAGGAGGTACAAAACCAACCCTGTGGCACATCTGTTTAAAATGCCAGAATACCCCACTTTAAGGCCCTTCCTTTTTATATATATATAGCGGTGCACTTTTCCAATCAGTACTCCATCACAGAGGCAGGGCGTGTGCCGCTGACACATAAAAAGGAAGGTGAACGGTAGAAAAAGGGAACAGGAGCCGGGAACCTGATCCACCTTGTCTTTATCTGGTCCAGTAAAATAACCCCATACTCCACAGTAATTCAGCTGACATGCACGTGTAGGCTTCTGTGCGTTCATGTGTGTCTCCACATGTGTGCTTCCATACATGGATGAGTGCATTTATTGGCATGAAAAGTGTGCCTAAGTAAACAGCTTTGCTTGTTGCCATTTTCATTTCCATGCCTAAGTGTTTTTTGTATATGTGCATGTGACTGGCTTTGCGTATCTGCGCGGGTGATAGAAGTTTAAGGCTGTTTGATTGTTTCACCACCTGTGCCCGACATGTCCGCAGATTAGTGCCTCCCACCCTGACACTCAAATCAAACACGGCTCAAGTTTCTTGAGCTGTCTTTTGTGTGGAGCGTGTTAAGCGATTTTTAAAGTGGCCCTATCCGGTTTCTCCTCCGGGGCTGAAGGGGCACACTCCCACTGGCTCGCTCTATCTCTAACTTTCTCCCAGTTTGTTTTTCCGTTTGACAATTGCAGCTTCTCTCTTCCTGTCTGTCTATCTTTCTTTTCTTTTTTTTGATGTGAGGAATTAATATTGTAAACGCAGCGAAGAGAAAAAGAGAATTCATTCATATTTTAGAATGTTTTCCAATTTAAAAAAAAAAAAAAAGTTGTTTCCACAATAAGATGCATTTGCCATTTAGCTGTTAGTTGTATCCATTTCACAGATGGTTAAAATGCTCATAATTCACTCCTCATTAAGTATTTAGCTGGCATCCTATTTGCATAGCTGAGAATAAAGGAGAGAATCACATGGATGTGTACGTGGTGGCTAACGAAGTGGCCTGGAGAGTGCATGGATGGATACTTGCCAAGCAACACCCCACCTGCTTTCACCCACCGCTTACTCCCAGTCATGACTGCCCCCAACCCCCAGCTCATTGATGAGTGTGCCCACTCTAAAAGCTCACAAATTCTGCTCCCTTTGACAATGGTTAGGTCAGCCTAGATAAAGCACGTCCATTAGAGGCAATCGAGCCGGGGGACAGAGTGACAGAGACAGACAGGAGGGCAAAACAGGAGGGGAAGGAGTGGGAAGGCTTTGACAAATACCAAAGGTGGCCATAACTCTGCTTGTCTTCCTGGGAAATTTTTGCATTTTTTTTTTCCCTCAGAGTGTGATAAGTGTCTCTGAATCAAATGGGTTTTAATTAGTAGTTCCTAAGTGGTGATAGTCATTAAGAAGTTCATTAGCATATTGCCTGGGTGTTTAGCTGTTTGGATGGGGATGATGGTGCTGCTTTCTCAGGCTCGCTCTGTCTTTTTTACCGTGGCAGTAGTGCATTTATAGGAGAAGAAACAGATATTTAAAGAAAGAGTGAATTAACAAAGGAGAGAAGACACACAAAAAAAAACTTTTTTGGGACACTTTGCACTTGTTTCTCATTTCTTCTGACCTTTCTCACCTTCTTTTTCCCTCTCTCATCCTGCACCTCTTTCTCTCTCACTTCTTCATCCTCCCCATTTTCCCTCTCTCTTTCTCTTTCTCTCTCTCTCTTGCTTTCAGTGGTTAGTTTGTGGTTATGTGGTGATGGAAGTTGATAGCTGGCAGTTGAAGGCTGTTCTGCAGGGGCTTAAGAAGAATCCATCTGTGACTGTGCGGTTGCGGTTTAGTCAGACAGCGCAGACTGGCCTGCTGCGGTGGCGTTAACAGAGTGGTGTTTGAGATGAAAGCATGGGACAGGGACAACAAAAACATGATAGCAGCAGAGATATGGAAGCATACAGTATATGGTGGCTACTCTGTTGTTTTTACGCTGCTTTTGAAAATTGTGATTAAATATAGTTGTGTTAAGTAGGACAAGGGAGTGTGTGTGTGTGTGTGTGTGAGGGTGTTTTATGGTGACTGAAAGACACACAAAGACAGAAGAGTTGGGAAAAAAATGTTTATTTGTGTCTTTGTTTTATAGATGTTTGCGCACATCATAACTGCTGCTATATTAATTTATTATTGTTAAAAGTATACAAGAATGCACACATTATGTATTAGATTGTAATTGCTGCATATGTCTTACATGGTGCAGTAAATAAAATGCTGCTTTTGAGGGCTTTTTTTTCCAGTTAAAAATAATGATATAAAAAAAATAAACTAAATGCATTAATTGTGGTTGTGCTTCACATTTACAAAAGCTTTGGCCACATTCTCAGACAGATAAACCAGACCTGTCAGCGTGTAGCAACGTGTTTAAAGAGAATCAGTACATTTGGAAATGAGGAAAAAACAACAACACTGACATGAAACAACAAATTAAAATGCACATTTGACTGGCTTGTGGTCATTTTTCTTTCCCATGCACTGGCTTCACTCTACATAAATACACGTACAGGTTAACTTTCCTTTATGCTCTCTTTCTCACTCCGGCACATACACGAGCTCAAAGACACACCAAGCAAGATAAGTAGTGCTAAAGGAATATATTTGTTGTGATTTGAATTGCATATGTGAGTACTGTGAGGGATCGATAGCTCTATATGGAATGGCGGGAGATGTCGATGCCTTAGCAGAGGGGACTGAGTAATGAGCAAGGGGTTTAATGGTGAATAAAGGGGTTGGGGGTTGGGGGGTTTCCTCTCCAAATTACCTATAACACATCCTCTCTTTCCTTCTTTACCTCTTTAAATCCATCTTGTCACCATTGTTTCGATCTTATTTATTCCATTGTTTCCTTACGTCTGCTTTACTCTTTCCCTTTTCATCTCCCCTTGCCTTGTTTTTTTTTCCTTCCCCTTTTCTATCCCTCATTTCTTACTGACATCATTCCTTGCCTGTGTGGTAATGCGTAATGTTCTAAAGTTGGCTCGGCCCATGGCAGACTGCTGCCGATACAGACTGATTAACTATAAATCTTGCCTCAGTGACCAGTTACCTCATAGGGATCAGACCGACAGAAAGACACACATGAGCAGAGGCTTAGCGAGTGAGTGTATTTGTGTTATGGTATGTGTGGATACAGCCAACGTAGATCTGTCTGACTTACCAAGCCTTATTAATACAGCGATGACTGATAACACTCACTTTCAATCCATCTAGCACCCAGTTTAAATATTAAGCCATAACCAAAAGCCAGGGTGATGACCTGAGCTTTTCCAGGGATCTGTTCTCGAGCCTGTTTGAATGGGAAACACTTGTGCTCATAATCTTTTGACTAATCCTGCAGGAATGTGTCTGTGCGTCTGTATGTTTGCGCTTGTGTGCCGTTTCTCTCTTTGCTCTTCTTTCACCTGCTCGCACACAATCACATCTGTCAACATCATCAGCTTAAACGCACTGTTTCGTAGTCCACATCAAAGTTAACAACCCATTACTGTATGAGCATTAAAATGAGTCTAATATACAACATGGAGGGGGGGGGGGGGGGGGGGGGGTTAATTGGTGATTAATCTTTTAAAGTGGCTTAATATGCTTTCACTTTGTAGTTAAATAAAGATAAAATATGAAAAAAATATTAATAATAACAATTAAAATTATATGTTTGTCGTGAGTTTATGCGCCCCATTTCTTATCTGTATGTAGCTGCTTATATCTTAATTTACAGTACTTATAGTTAAATTATAATTACGCATCATCAGTATTGGGGCTGTTTTCTAAAGGCATTTAACATGTTGTTGGTCATTTTATGACATTTTATTAGTTAAATGATTAATTAATCTATCAAAGCGAATAATGGATTCATCAATATTCCTGTCCTCTGAACCACTCTCAAATTCATTAAAATGCTCAATTTGAAATGTCATGCGTCTGACACATCTTTGGATTGTGGGAGGAAGGTGGAGCACTCAGAGGGAAACCCCATGTGAAAATGGGAAGAGTGTCCAAACTCCACACAGCAATGGCCAGCACTCAAATTATGTGCAATTGCAGACTGACCCATATGGAAGATTTCCCTAAGTAGCTCTGCAAAATCATAAGAATGCACAAGTATGTGCAAAAATACCCAGCCCTTTTCAGAACCTTTTAAACATTAGCGCTGACTATATTTGGCTCCTGCCTCTTAATTTAGGAACATAATAGATTGATTTTCTGCTGACACAAGGGAGGCGGTGATGAGAACTATGAGCAGACAACTTGACCTTGGCAGTCAGACTCTACGGCTTTGCTCTGGTGAGCCCAGAGAATGGCCTTAAGCTACTCCCACAAGTGGTGGGATTGACAAATGGACAAACTAGGAATCTGAATTATTTTCTGCTTTTATTGGACCTTCCATGTATATTTGCAATAAAAAAAAAAGAAAGAAAGAAAGAGGTCTTTAGTCGTGATAATGCTTAATACTGCTACTGCATACACATTAGAAAATAAAACTATATCAGCAGCTTAAAGCAACCACAGCTTCAGGTGGAAGAGGGCACAACTGGATATTTTAACTATTTTGTAACAACTATTCCACTTCAGTTAACTTGACAACATTAAACATATTTGATAGATCAGCGAAGACACAATGTTCTCAAACAGACCAAATCCTTGCTTCAGCTTATGGTGCTTTTACTACCACGGATTGCATTCCACTCTCAAGTGGATCCATTTTAGTTCAAAGCATGCAGAATATCATCAGAATCCAAACGTTAAACTGCAGGCCCCCGGTGTGATAGGCAGCATGCAAACTTTCAGTTATTAAATAATTGGCCAACAATAGCTAATAAAATATATTATATTACGTTACACTGTAAAGCTCATGCAAATGTAATGCCATGACCCACACAAAATCATACTGTGTATTGGTAACAGATTGAAAGCCTGTGGTGAAGTGACAATGTATGAAAAGGGCCTGTCTCAGGGAGCGCAGTCTCGCACGAGAGTTGTGGGTTGGGAGCATGTTTGAACTGTGAGGGCATGCTGTTCCACTCAGCACACACAAACCCTTCTTCACCCAGTGTGTCTCCATGTCTGTTTCTTTTTCAAATTGCATTAATATTAACACATGATAATGAAGGGCCAGACACAGACAGAGAGGCCTTTTCTCTCTCTTACTCACACTCACTCTTTCCCCCTGTATGTCTCTGTCTGTCTCTTCCTGTGACAATCTAAACCAGATGCTATGGGTCAAGGAGTTAAGAAAGAGGGTGATGGTGGTAGCGATGTGTGCATGTGTGTGTGTGTGTTTGCCAGTGTGTCAATGTCCAGATATGTGTGTCTGTGCATGCATGATTTGGTAAGGACCAAAAGTCAGGACGGGAGGGGGAAGAGGGAGGGAGGCGAGGAGGAAAGGAAGGGACATGCCAAGCCAGGAGTCAATCGTCAGGGATTGAGGCTAGGGGTGGGGGGGTGGGGGTGAGGGGGGCACGGGTCATTAATTTGCTGTCCTTTGTTTTGTCAGTTTGTTTTCACGAGGCCCGAGACGGGACGAAAGTAAAAGCAGTCAGCCTGAAAATTGTCTGCCTGCTCTGCAGCATGTTCTCCCCTCAGGGCTGACCAAACCACCCCTGGGATGAGCGGGGTGCTGAGAAAGGAGGGGAGGTGGATTTGAGAGGGGCGGCTGAGGGTCACAGAGGTCAACCCCACTTCCCTTTCATACCAGCCACTTCGGCCGAGATTGATCACAGATTACAGATAGCAATTCTGCCCACTCCAGTACTCCTCTGTCTCGTACTCTGCTGCTTGTGGCTCTGCTTCACTTTGCCTCCAGCCAGGCAATCTGCCAGAGATAAGACCCTACCACGGTAATTATTATCAGGAAGTCAGTATAAGCAGCGAACCACTAATCAATGCACACTCATGAACGCACATGTATCGCTAATTTGTGAAACAGCTTCTTCTTGGTGTTTTAGAACTTGAGGAAATCTTGTGGTTTCAGCTTTTAGGATGCATGTGTTTAAACAATAGCTACCTTAAATTCAAGCAGACGTTTTCTTACGCCTCAGCTAACAAAAACATTACTGTTTTACTACCTGACTGTTTTAATTTTACACTTTCTGTGTCACAGTTTCTTAGGCTATTGAAAAAAAGCCTGTTTAATTCACAATTTATACTGAAAAAAATTTCACTTGTTGACAACGGTGGTAATTACAATCACTTCCTACTTTAATTGAATTTCTCCAGTCGGTGATGATTATGACCATGAAAAATATGGAACAATTAGATTATATTTTACCTCTCTATGTGCAGTTATGAATACTTGGAAAAAGAATCTTTTTTGAAAACACCAGTTTCTATCTACATCATCTTCTTAATGACTTGAACAGGACCTCAGTACCTCAGTGCCAGTAGCACTTGCAAATAATATAGTGCAACATATAAAGCATCAATAAAACTAACAACTTAATCACTGTATTTGTTGAAACATATGTGAAAAGGACCACCAGACAAGGTAACCTGGTCTTGATGAGGACAGGAAAATGCAGCTAAGGTGCCCTAATGAATGGAAAAATGCTAATTTTGAGAAAACCACACATTGAACTGTGTCATTCTTCTCTAACAGTAAGCTAATCTGAACCAAGTGTGTGTGCGCCAGAGTACTTGTGTGCGTGCGTGTGTGTGTGCGCGCGTGTGTGTGTGCATGCGTGTGTCTGTATGTGACTAGTACACTGTACACTGAACCAATAAAACTGAAAATCAGTGGAGTAAAACACTTTTGTTCTCTGGTTACACCCCCCACTGCTTTCTACTGCGAGCAGGAATTCCCACCTCTGCACCCCGAGGTCCACCTAGCCTTCCCAAATGTATCGCTTGGGGGTACAAATTCCCTGACTCTCTGACTAGGTGAAAGAGAGAGAGAGCTAGAGAGAGAAGTGGAGGGGAAAAGAAGTCAGGGGTGGAAGTAAGTAAATGACTTGAGATGTCTGGAGACTTTTTTTCAAGGTGTTGCAACTGCTCAAATTCTGGCAAGGTGGGTACGAAGGTCACAGGGTATGGACACTGAACTTTGTGGGTGAAAAGGAAGGAGGATGAAAGGTTGTACAAATGTGACACCCAGATGGTATTCTCCATCCACCAGTCAGCATACCCAAAATCAAATACAAACCCCACACCCACAGTAGCCTCAAAGGTGATATGTTCCGAAAGAACTATGAAGTGTCTGTGTGCACAAGAGCAGCATGTGCATATGCATCTAATGTGTCTGGAGGGCAAGCCTGCTTTTGAAATGGCTCACCGTTGGCCTTGTTTAATGCAGCCTCATGGCTAAAGAAGCTCAGTGTCTGTGTGTGTTGGATGGGGAGTTTAGCAGTATTGTGGATGGAGGATATTAAGAAAAAAAAGAGGGGCGGGTGCAGCGGGGCATATTTCACAGAGGCACCCCTGCTGAGTGCTGTATACCCACATTGTTATGAGTGCACAGATCTTTAGGCCCGTAAAAATACCAGGGCTCCACTCAGCAGCAGCGTACAAAGGAGAGCCCTTGCGCTTTGTTACTCTCTCTCAAAAAACGCCAAATGACATCAACCTCCCTTCCTTCTCGATCCTTTACTCTTTCTTTAATTTCCCCCCCCCCTCCCCTCACTTTTATTCCCCTCTCCACTCACTCTCCGTGTCTCCTTTAAAGTGTGTGTAATGGTGTTGTAATTTCTCTGTCTGTCTATGCTCCGGGAGGCCCAATGAATCGAGATGACTGTGCGCCGACTAAAGTTTCACAACATGTAATTAGGACCTAAGTAGCAAGGTCAGTGCTGCTTGGTCCTGCGGCTAGCCCTCTCACCTCTCCTGCCCTGCCCTGCCGCAGCTATATCTCTCATATGTCTTTCTGTTCCATTCACTTTTTAATTATGCCCTCCTTTTTTTTCCCCTTCTCTGTTACTTCTCTTTTCCTCTCTCTGCCTCATTCTGTCATATTTTTTTCTTCCTTCCATCCGCTTCCTTCTCCCTTATTCCTTCCCTTAAATGAGGCTCCCCACACCAGCTGTTTCAGATACCCACACCTTCTCATTTGGATAAAGCCTGCCATCTTCCAAAAAAGAATGGAAATGATGTGACAGCCTCTTTATAGAAACTTTTAATTTAATTGTATTTTCTTCTCTTATAAATGGTTAATTGAAGTGCCGGAGGGCAGCATAGCTCGAAAGTCAATAAAAAGTCCTCAGAATAGAAGTTTATAGGGGTTGTCTATGTATATAATTAAACCCTTCAGGCTCTTTAGGGGGAAAAAAAAAAATCTGTAAAATAAATGGTTATGCAAGACCGGCCTGGTGAGAGAGTGGATCCACAGAGGCAGAGGGAGAAAGATAAAGAAAGAGCAGGAGACAGGGGCTATTAGGACAGTGAAGCACACAAATCAGTGGCCTTACCGACACCTCTGGGATGCCTTCACGGTGGCTGACAAGAGCAATACTCCACAGCGCTCTGCCTCCCCGAAAAAACAACAAGGCAGGAAGGAGAAAGTGTCCATTGACATTTTTTTTTTAGCAAATGATGAAAGAGACACATTTAAGTGGTTTTTTTTAAGTTGTCAATTCTATGTGTGATTTCAGTTGATTAGATAGTTTAGTTGTTTAGATGCCTTCTGATATGCAAGAATATACAGTAAGTGTAAAAATGCACCCCAGCATGCAATCATATTCAGTTTGACTTGTTACTGAAAATATGCATGCTGCTGGATTCCCAGGGTGAACTGGTTGAAAACACTGGTGGTGGGGTGCAGTGGCTGGTTTAGGGTTACGCACACAGAGACATCGGAAAAGACAACTTATATTTTAATGGTTACAGCATACTTTGGAGAACAAGAGAACCCATTAAGACACCGCTGCTCTGTTGCTCTAACACGGGGAGGTCCCGACGATCACAACTTTGTTTGCATATGCTCACAAGCATACAGTTCTTTCCACATGGGTTTTATGACTTTGTTGAGTGTCAGCTTTAATGACATTCATATATCCACCACATGTATTTTACTGCTGCACATCTCTCTTTTTTTTTTTTTCACTATCGCTACTGTCAGCCATGTACGGTTGAATGCGTTTTCATTCTCCTTGCACATCCACATGTGTATGTGCTCTCCTTACACATCTGTTTGCATGTCTGTCTGTGTGTGTCTGCTGCACTGGCCAAAGAGGTGGCCCTGCTTCTCCTGACTGATGATAAATGACAGCGCCAGGAGCAGATAACCCTCCAGGAGTTTTCGCAGCGGTGGAGAACATTCTGAAACTCCCCGCTGACCTGACACACACTGCAGCCTCTGTCATGTTTGTTTTCTCTGACTGGCTCTCTCTCTCTCTCTCTCTCTCTGTTTCCTTCTCTCTTTCTAACATCTCCGCAATTGCTCCCTCTTCCCTTCGCCCCATCTCTTTCTCCCTCTGCTCTGGTCAGTGATAGAGGAAGGGCCCAGAGCGACCTGCTCACTGTGGGCAGTATACTGTTCTTGGCGCCAGTCAGTCGCAGGAGCCCCCCCCACCCTCGCTAGAGATTTGGGAGGGGGTGCTTCTGTTGCTTCTCATTCGCCAGTGTCTTGTAAAGAGGGGAGAGGGGAAAATCTAAAAAAAGAGTAGTTGATCTGTTATCAGGTAGCTGTGGCATGGGTCATGCCAGAGCGCCTGTCGTCCTGCTGTACATTGGGATCTTTGTTCACAGATGTGCCATTTGGGCGTGTGCATGTGTGTGTGGTTACAGTAGATCTTTTGGGGGGGGGGGTTGTATTTTATTTTTTTTAGGAGTTGTGGCTAGACAAGTGGATGCATGCACAGTACCCTAAAGATGGAGACCATCAATGACCCATTCGCTTCTTAAATCAGATGCTTAAATGTCGGGGAATGAGGAGGAGTGTGGAGGGCTGCAGGTAGGGTTATTATTGGGTTGGAGAGAGGGAGAGGGTTAAGAGTAGAAGGGGAGGTGGGCTGATTTTACAGCCAGGCAGCAGCAGCAGGCTCTGTTTAATATGAAGTAAAGAACAGATCCAACTGCGTCATTAACTCTCAATTACAGACATAAGGCTAGCAGGCCAAGCTGAGCTTAACTGGTGTGTGTGTGTGTGTGTGTGTGTGTGTGTGTGTTTGTGTGTCCACGTGTGTTTGCAGTTTAGAAGTATTAATGCATTGTGATGAAGGCCCCACAACAATGGATGCTTGATGTAAGGCTATACACAACACATACTGACAGAGCAAGCATATTGTGCGCTTTGTAAATATGTGCCACATTTGTAGGTTTTTGTGTGCAAGTTCATCTAAAATGCATTTTTAAATGTGATGCCACATTATTAAAAGTACTTTGCACTATTACAGAATTGATCTTGTCCACTTACCATACAATATACAGAGGGGGACTTGACTTACAGTTTAGTGTATACTTTTATCAAAATTAATTAGAAAATATATTACAATTGTGCTTTTTTCCCAAGCCAATAATATCTCTAACCAGTTGATTAAGATTTGCAATTTAGATTTTTAATGTTGCTGTTAAACTCTCCAACTGTCAGCCAGCCTACTGGCAGAAGACAGAAGTCATAGGAAGTGCTGAGTGTATGAGGAGACAATTGTAAAATCTATAAATCTGAGACAGCCTGAATAAAGTGGAAATGGATTTCCCACACGCAATAAAGGGCAAAAGCGAGAGAAGGGAGCACAGCTGTAATCTGTTAGGATCATTTTGCTTAATTAAATGTTTCTATTAAAACAAACAAAAAGAAACAGATTTCGTTTCCTTGGAACGCTGTCATTTAAAACGCTGCAGCACAAACACTTAAATAGTCATCTCTGTGTCTGAGTGTTTCCCAGCCTTGCCTCTCTCTCGTAGATGAGCAAACATTATAAAAGCTGGTGAGCCAGATGAGACGCATTGCCCACATGGGACTGAGATGAGTGTGTGTGTTTGGTTTTATGTACAGCCTTTCCTACTTTGCAATAAACTCAGTGTCAGCATGTATACAAACAGCCACAGAATATTTAGGGCCCTTAGCTTTTGATTTAATTACTTTACATTTATTTTTCTTTACTAAATATTGACAGGTATATGGATAGGCAGACAGTGAGTCAGACAAGCAGACACACAAATAGAACATGAAGCACATTTACAGATAAATAGTGAAAGACCAAATGTGTTGGGGTTTCAAGACTGTTGTTTGTGAAGAGTATTTTTAGATTATCTTTGCATGTAAAGCTTGCAGTGTAAACCATCTTATTCACTCAAGGGCAGATGTATACACTACAAAGTAGATTTTAAAAGTCCCTCTTGAACTGTCTGGTCTCTGGGATGCCACAATGACAGTCTTGTTTTATTGGTTTTCTTTGAGAACATTCACATTCGGACTGGCTCCCTGTCAGTGTTTTAGGTTACATGGAGTTCTTCTTGGCACCCAAAAGAGAGGTTGGACCTGACTCACATTATGCTCTCCTCTGGCAGGAAGGGTTACAACAGCAAGCAGTTTTTGGCTTGGCAGAGCCCAGCTTGGCTTGGCGCTGTTCAGATTGGCATTTCCATCAATACTGAATTTTAATGAATGGCAGCTACGTTCACAGTGCTCATCAGTGGCTTCAGTGATGGTGATCTCTGTGCAGATGAAAAATTCATCTGAGAAACTGTTCACTCACAGCTTGAAGTGAATTTACAGTTGAAGGAAAAGAAGAATATACATATGAGATAATGTACATGTGCATAACGCACATAAAAGTCTATCTTAACCCAATGCACAAGTGGTTAAAGTAGCGTCCTACAAACTCAGTGCAGCTGCCATGACCATTATCAGTTACTGGCAACGGACGCTCTCTCAGTACAATGACTGCAGTATTAAGTGTGTCATGTTTCTCATTTCCACACTATCCTTCAGAGCTTCCCTCTATCCCCTCTATTGTAGTGCTCCCCTGTCCCATCCTCTCATCCTCCCACTGTGTTTGTGTGAAGAAGCTTGTCCCCCCGCTGGGCCAGGGTGCTGGGATGCCAGGCTGAAAGGACCCAGGGAAGAACACTTTTTGAACCCCTCTTGTCCCCCTGGTTTGATGCAGTGCATCTCTCTGTTGTTTAGTTCTTTGTCAGGCACTCCAGGAGGTCCATTACTTCAGACCCTTCCAACAACAATGTATGAGCCTCCCACCCTCCTTAAAATCCTCTCATCTTCTGAGTGCTTCTATCCTGTCCTGTCCATGGAGAGAGTGTCCCCCAAGCATGTTCTGTTTGTAATTAGGGACAACTGGAATGCATCCTTGCATTCATGTCAAAGCAGACAAGAGAGGCGGCCAGGTAAGCTGCGCATTGTTAACATTTATCTCAACTACTTACCTGTAGAGTTTCATTACTGATTTTTTTTTTCACTATTGTGACAAAAATCTGTCCATAGAAACCAGATATGCATACAAATTACTCAAATGTCAGAGAGAAAACATTACTTATGGGCATCGCTTTGGAATGTTCCTACTTCTAAATGAAATTAAATCAAATGTAGATTAAATTCACATATATTCTGCACAGGGGATCTGCACCTTCTATGCCTAAAGACATGTATATGAAGCTCTCAGAGGGACTGCACATGTCTGAGAACCAGGGCAAAGATAGACTAGTGTGCTTTTCAGGGCCTTTTCCTGAGTATGTACTAGGGACTCTGATTGTTTGGATTGGTGATTTGAGATGTCCGGTGGGTCAAAGGGCACAATTATACACAGAGGCTAGGGTCATCTTTGGACTGCTTTTCTGACAACTCTTCTCAGATTAGTCATCTTTTCAGGCTCTCATCGCCTTCTCACCATTACACTGACCTCAGATACCCACAGTACATCTGAACATCCTGACAGTCTGATCAGGAGTTTGTTAATACAACCAAAACTTAAATGAACACGATAATTTTATTGAAATGTTAAAAAATCTTTGAAGAGGCCGCAAAGGTTTTTCAGAAGATAAACAGTATTAGTTATTCAGTAGGATTTGATTCATCTGTATTTAAAAAAATATATATATAAAATAGCTGTCTTTGGAAAAAAAATCAGAGCTTAGGGATCTGGAATAACGCTAGACAGTGTGAAAGTGTAACAGCCTGCAGGGTCACCTGTCCCAATTCCAAGTCCCTATCAACAGGGATGGGAAACAAGCATCTCTGTGGAGAAGAGAAGGGTCAGAAAAAGAGAAAATATTCAGTGAGCGGCAGTTCTCTAGGTGAAACTGCCTTGCTGATTTTCAGGAGGTTAGAGGACAGTTCCAGATGGCTTCAACCTGACAGGAAGGCAACAGTAACTCAAATAACCACTCAGTAAAACCAAGGTATGCAGATGAGCATCTCTGCACAGCATGTCGACCCCTGAAGCAGAAGGGCTACAGCAGCAGAAGACCACAACAGGTGCCCCTACCGTCAGCTAAGAACACAAAACTAAGACTACAATTCATACAGATTCACCAAAATTATATAATAGAAGACTGGAAAAATGTTGCCTGGTATGATGAGTCTGAATTTCTGCTGTGACATTTGTATGGTAGGGTCAGAATTTGGTGAAAGCATGGCTCCCTCCTGCGTTGTATCAGTGGTTCAGGTTGTTGGTGGTGTAATGGTGCTGTGGATATTTTCTTGGTACACTTTGCCCCTCCTTAGTACCAACTGAGTATCATTTAAACACCACAGCCTACCTGAGTATTGTTGCTGACCATGTGCATCCCTGTATGACCACAGTGTACACACCTTCTGATGGTTGCTTTCAGCAAGATAACACACAATGTCACACAGCTCAGATCATCTCAAACTGATTTCTTGAACACAACAGTGAGTTCACTGTACACAAACGGCCTCCGTGGTCACCAGATCTCAATCCAATAGAGCACCTTTGGCATGTGACGAAATGGGAGATTCTCATCATGGATGTGCAGCTGACAAGTCTGCAGCAACTGTGTGATGCTATCGTGTCAGCGTGGACCAAAATCTCTGGGGAATGTTTCCAGCACCTTGTTGAATCTGTGCCATGAAGAATTAAGACAGCTCTGATACCAAGTCAAACCTGGTATTAACAAGATGTACCTAATTATGTGGCTGATGAGTGTATATACACTGAGTAGAATACTGGTCTTTTGAGGAAGTAAAGTTTAATTATTGTAGTGGGTTGTGTAATATGGATAACATGTTAATGTGACATAGATAGGTGGAGTTACTTCAATTTGTTTTTTTGTGTGGAGTGTAAGTTGCGACAAACTATAACAAAAAAGAAGACCTAAAAAAAAAAAGTTACCACTAGCTGACCTCTAAATTTGAGTCATTTACCATGACTCTTTTTTTACGCCATTCCTCAGAAGTTGTGGGTCTTTCCCTGCATGACCACTGACAGGCCTTTACCGTAAGGAGCTGGAAAAGCTGAAAGGCCGTGTGTGTGCAGGAACACCCTGACTCCCCTGCTCTCTTCATGTGAATACATTAATTCATTTACCACTTCGAGGTCGCCAAACCCAAATATTTGCCTCTGCACATATTTAATATTTATGATGACGAAAGCAAATATTGCCTGTTGGATTGAGTGACACAGAAAGGTCAAGCTCTGGGCTTGGCCGAAGAGGGCAGGAAGGAATGTTACTGGTGTGTGTGTGTGTGTGTGTGTGTGTGAGGGTGTAAATGTGTGTGTGATCCCCTGAGAGAGCCAATCCACATCATAGGAGCAGGGCACACTGCTCTGTTTGCCCTGAAACACGCATGCAAATATGACACGGTTCAGTAAACAATTTACTTGAGCTTGTGTATTATAGATTCATGAGCTTAAATTTCAACTTGTCTTCTAACAGGCCATGTTGATGAGAGTGTGTGTGGGTTTAAACAAAGGAGGGAGTGTGTTAGCCTTTGGTTGTACAGTTGTATCCAGGTTTACATGTATTCAGATACACTGTACATCTGTGTGAATGTGAGACTGCATCTTAGCATGTCTGCTGTGCAAGTGCATGTGCTCCAATGAGGTGATCCATTAGGGAGGACAGTTTTACGAGCTGGTCTGTGATCTGGATCACCTCAGATGAGATCCTGTTTCCTTTGGAATGATCTCCCTCACAAGTGATTCCGGCTCAAGGGCTGCATGACTAAATAGTGCATATCTAATCTCTTTTGAACTGCAGCCCCATAGAAATAGCCTTAAATTCGAATATCAAGGTTGCCAACAAGCTCTACTTTCAGATTAAGTTGCATGCATTTTTTTGTAAATTTATAGCACTTTTCTTTTAAGCAAATTTGCAAGCTGAACAAGATGACATGTAATGAAGACTTCAGTGGGTGCTTATATATGCGTCTGCTCAGTTGCTGCTTATTTTCTAAAAAAATTAACACACGCGCATTCATTCTATGCCTGAAATGGATGGATTTTAACTCAGCACTGACACACACGCCAAACTTGTTGACATGTGCAACCCATCCACCTTTCAAGAAACCTCACAATGACCTCGGAGACCAAAAGGGTTCGAGGAAGCAAAATCAGCAGATCTCTTATACAGATCACCTCCTCACCTCCCTACCCCTATCTCCCCACATTTTTGCCTTTTATCCTTTCTTTCATATGAGCTTTCTTTCTTTTTCCCCCTTCCTCCTTTCACCTCTGATAAGTTATTGTTCAAGTTTGTGGAATGTACACAGACCAGTGGTCTCAGTCAAGTGTCATTGTTCTGTTTTTTGAAAGGCACTCTGCTGTCTTTCTTCCTCTCCTTTGGATATGAGCAAGGGAAGAAAAGACCTTCGTGGCAGGAGTGATAAGAGTCATTTAGTGACAAAGACACAAAAAGATGAAGAAAGAAAGAGAGAAAATCTTGAGACAATATTTGACAGTGATTCACCCACAGTTCACACCACCAAGGAGAGATATGAACTTAGTGGCCTAGTCAAGGGGAAAGCAGGTGTGAGAGGTAACCAAATTCTTTGTTTGAGAGTGTTTGTGTGTGTGCCAGAAAGAGATAAAGAGGATTGGGGAATTTATGAGTTTTTACTCCTTATGTAGCATATAAGTGATAATTCCAACGCACTTACCTCACTTGCGTGCAATTACATCTCAGATACATAAGTCTTACGTGATAATGGTGGGGCAAAAAGAACAGAAACAACACTCCACTTTTCACACACCACTGACAGCAAGTTATTCACAAGGAGGTAACAAAAAAAAAAAAAAGTCATCCCAAACGGCCAATTAAAGTCTTTCTGCAGCCACTGTGACAACCCAGGGGACCAATAGGAAAGAGTAATGGAGAAAGAGACAGCGACTGACTGAGCCTTCTTGGACTCCTAGGACTCATCACATTAAAGCTCTTCATATTGGTAAAGACGGATGGACAGATGAACAAGTGGATGGATAAATGGGGGAGGGGGGGGACTGATTGATGGATGGTTGCACTGGGTGAACCCAAAAAGGAGACAGGCAGAAAGCAATAGTTGAGGATGACATACAGCAACTCCTTTCACCATGAATTGTGCTGAAAAACAATAAGAACAAGTCAACTATTGCTAAAGTAAACAGTGAAAAAAAAAAAACCCAAACTGCATATTTTGAAGCAGGTTAACAGATAAATACAAGATAGACTGTGTAACTTAAAAAGTCACCATTTTATTTTAGTTCTTTTGAATTGATTTCATTAACACATTGCACAAAAACAAGAAAATGCCAAGAAAAATGCTCTAACGTGTAAGAAACCCAAAGGCTGGCTCCACCTTCAGTACAGCACATGCCTGTTCCAAAGTACATTTAAAAAAGACACCAAACCCCATTTTCTTCATAGGACAACAGCTGAATAAATACTCAGTTGTAGATATGTTGAGTGGGTCATTAAAAAAAAAAAAAAGACTATTTTAGTTACTTTCTGTAAATGAGTAGAATGAAGTACTTGTTCTGAAATTGGGGAATCATTGACATGCTCATGGTAGTGGGGTGGACCTTCATAGCCATACTCTGGCAGCTGGCAGCACTCCCTCTCTTCTTTTGTCAGCTCAAATCAGTTGATGCCATTGAAACAGGGCAAGGCAGAGAGTGTGAGAGAGCAAAGGCAAAGTGTTCGTGTTCAGGTGCAGAGCAGCGTGATGCAATAAAAGATGGAAGCTAAATGAGCTTTTTTTTTTTGGTTTGTGCTTGGACTTGCAAATGCATGAGCGGATGAAGAAATGACTAAATTCTCAGTAACAGCACTACAGCCAATCTTCTCTCTAGACAACTTTCATTCAGGTATTAATTCATCTTTTACCCTCCTCTTCATCATCATCCATTGATCCTTCAGGTCAGTTCTTTTATTTTTGAATGAAAGGATAGGAGAAGGAGGAGGTGGTAGTGCTGTGGGGTGGGGTGGGGGGACTAAATGATGTTTTTAATGCTTTAAGAGTTCCACACCTGTGAGTGCAAGGACAGTTTGAAACCTTATCTCCTGCGCTTTGTGTATCTCCCTTTTCTTTGGTGCGGGATATGAACAAATTGCGCATTGTGTTTAGGCAGGAGCCAGAAGGATTTCGAAGGAAGGAAGCCAGCGAGTCCAGGCTCTGCACAGCAGTAGGCTGAGACGGGAGCTCAGGAGTGATTCCATGTGTAAGATTCCTTCCTTCTCACGGACAGTGCTAATGAAGTGTGTGCACCCTTTGTTAGATGAGCTTAGCATTAAGGCAAGCATTTACTGCACTGAATCTTGGCCAGAAAGTTATTATTTAAGGTCTTTTGATAGATATTTCACAGAGAAACATGGAAGGGGTGACCCTGAGCTAAGGCCATAAAATAAATGTAATCTTGTGATATGACAGGGAGAGCGCTGGTGCTTTTACACTACTTGCCTCAACTAAGGTTTGCAATTTTTTTTTTTTTTGGGGGGGGGGGGGGGGGGGGGGGTCCGCATTTTTAAAGTTTGATACAATTCTTGAATTATATATAAAAGTATGCAAGTGGGAGTACATCAGAGAGATATGTCTGCATAGAGTTATCTGAGTCTTTATCACTGTCCATATCTGAGTCTAATCCGCTGTCATGCTCTCTTGCCTTTGCTCTGCTGAATGCAGATGAGGGGGGGAAATTAGCCAGTGTGGGAATCTCAGAAGAGACAGATACCCGTGTCACCATGTAGCCTAATAGAAAGACTCCTGTTTTCAATTATAGCCAGCTGTAATGATAATGCGATGTGAGCAGCAAGACAATACTACAACTGCTGGTCTACTAAGTCGCTGTCTAGTGCCTGAGAGGGACTGTGGAGAGGGAGAAGAGGAGAACAGAGGGGAGGGAGGGGGTGTTGACTGAAGAGTTAAGGGAGGAGGCAGAATGATGGGAAGGAGTAAGTATACAGTAAACTGGAAGAAATCAACCTTGTTTTGTTTTTTTGTTTTTTTTTCCAATTCACACAGTGTCATGTGAGAAGAAGGAAGGGGAGCAAACCTAAATCAAACATACACACAGGTCCAAATAATAGTTTAAAGTGGTCGGAGTACTGTTGATGTATCTTGACTGACAGAACGTCTCATCCACAAATGAGGCACTCCAGCTGTTGCTTTTTTTGTTTTCGATTCTCAAATGTGCTCTGTTGACTTCTGTTATTACCACTGCCAAAGACTTTGTTGCAGTTCTCCAAGAGACTGGAGAAGCTACCAAGTCGATTCAAGCACAGCAAGCTTCCAGCTCTCTCAACCTATTTTACTCCAACTCCACACTCTATCTGTCTTGCTAACCCTAGCGTGACCCAAACATGCGGCCAGTGAATTCAATGTGTTTTCTATGGACATACAGAGAAGGTATGGAGGCTCCAAACCAAACCTCAACCATGCCAGCCCTATGAGGGAAGGAGGGGCCCCTTTTTGAGGAAGTCATCACAGAGTCCAAATAACAGGGCCATCTCTGCCTGGGGCCCGCTGTCAGGCCAATGATCGATGGTCTCAGTCTCAGATGCCTGCCTTAACTGGCCAGTGGTGAACAAAGAGGGGCAAATATAGAGACAGAGAAGGGGTCATCCCTACCACTGAGGGACTGACAGTCAGCCAGAGAGAAGGATGGAGGGAGGACAAGAACGGAGGAGGGAGGGAGGTAGTGTAAACCCCAGCATGTTGATTGCTAGTCTCCTCTTTGATTCAAAAAACAGACATGTCGTGCTGTTTTATTTCGTTTGTAACATGTCCAGAAATCTCCAGCACTGAGACAGCGCTACATTTTAGTGATTGCAGCTCCCACAGCTGTGGCCACAGGAATGTAGCCTGCGCTCCGCGCCTCCTTCCTTTCCTCTCCATCTCGGTGTCTATCTCTTATTAAAGTCATCTCTCGTTTCCTCACCTCTGTGCCTACCCTCATTCTCTCAGTCTTTCTGTCCTGAGGTGATGAGTCTGGCTCTTCTGAAATCTCTGATTAACACTGAGGTCCATTTTACCAAGAAGCCCTCCTTTTTCGTCACTTTCCTCTTCTCTCCTCTTTCCATTATTCAACTTAGCTAGCATCTGTCTGAAGGGAGCTAAGCCTTAAAATACCAACTTCAATGGCCGGTGTCTACCTTTATCCTATTAGTGAATGAGAGAGAGAAAAAATGAATGACTTTCAGCCAGTCTTCTGTCCTCTTTCCAGTTGATGGGGGATAGCTTATTTTAAAGGATTTTAACAATCACAACTTTCCTTCAACTATGCCAAATGAGACTTACAAGACCCAAGCCCAACTCCAGATGTTTACAATGAGAAATAGGCAGTGTTATTGTGTCATCTGGCAATTTGGATTCTTTGAACACATCTCACAGAATAGTCATGAAAATTGTCAATTAAATACAGTTTTGAGAGAACGGGGGCAATGCTGGTAATGAGTGAGCTCAAGCCCTGCCACGGAATGAGAAGCAGGCCATTATCAGAGCAGATGAGCTGTCCTGCCTGCAAGGCTCCAACACACAAGCACCTATTGTTGTCCCCCTGTTGTATATAAGTCAAATTAAGCTGAGTGAATGTATTTGACCCTTCACCCACTCACTCTTTTCTACCACACGCCTCCACTCTTCTTCTCCACTTCCCTCCTTGTCTGCGTGTAGTCTGTCTTTAACCACCTGTCTGTTGAACCGTTCCATATCTCCACCAACATAATTAAATGTGGTTTCACAAACCTGAATGGGTTCAATTGTGTTTCTCCCCAAGAATAAAGAATTCATTTAGCTCTTATTTGCATCTGTGAGATTGTTACCCAAGCCTTTTTTGACACCCCTCATCTTTCCACGAATACAACCCATTCTCCTCAACCTGGTCTGTCCTTTAACTCTGCTTTAGTACCCAGGGCTGCTTATCCTCAAGCAGGTGTGAGTAAGGGCCATAAGGAACTGAATTTGCCAGGGGTTTGAATGGAAAACTCAAACTGTTATCAAAAAACTACAGGCATATTTTAAAGATATAAAGGCCTGGATGACCTCAGTTTGTAGTTTGTTGTTGAGTTTTGTCAGTTGGGATTACAAAGATACAACAAATCAACATATTATTGAACAACTACATATGCACCATAAAGCAACTGTAAATTGATTGTTTAAAGAAGGAGTTAACTTTAAAAAAAAAAGAAAAAGAAGAAGAAAAAAATCCCTTCTCAGTGTAAAGTACATAATGATAAATGAACATGTCACTAGTTTACTTTACAGGCCTTTAATCTGGTTTAGACACTCTGAATAAGCACCTTAAGGACTTAAACTTTAATTAATGATCCTCTAGAGAGGTGACCAGGGCAGCCAGTAATTAAAGCTGTTTTTCCTCACCATGTACCTCGCAAAGATTCCAATCATTTATTCCCTCCTCATGTTCGTGTACCACTGATTTCTTGATGGGTGGTGTTGTCTTTGGGCATTGGGTGCATTTGTATAACTTTCTTTTATACACACACACACACATACACCAAAAACATACTGTGCTGTAATATGGTTTCTTCCAAACTAGCTCAATAAGTTGTAGTGGGTCTTCTTTCTCTCAGAAGTCCAGACAGAGATAATTAACAGGAAGGAAATGATTCAAGCCTGTGCAATGGTGAGGATGATGTTTAGAGGAAATGACCATCAGTCACAAACAGGAGAGATGACTGAAATTGGGAGGTTATTTGTACGTGTTTGTGAGGTTGATGCATGTCTGGTAAAATGTAAGCTTTGCTCATAAGCCTCTTCCACTCAGGTATATGATATAATTTAACGACCAGCGTGCGCTGAAGCATGCCATGACTAAGTCTGAATTCCATCAGAGAAACATGATGCCTACAAGAACCAACAGCACACTCAATAAAAACAGGAAGTGTGGTGAAATCACAGACGAAGCCTCTGTTCCGAGTACCACCCCACTAGGACCGAACATTTTTAAGAAAACACTCTTCTCACCTGAATTTAACATCCTCAGTTATTTTAAAAGTGTAGAACAGTTACACGGTACACTGTATGAGTCAGAAGCTGTGCCTGGTGAAAATGATATAATGACATAATTTATTGCTTCTATGATTTGTCCTGCATTCTTACCTATAGATTGTATTGTCCTTTCAAATTATTCGGCGCATCTAAGATATGATCTCATTTTCCTGAAAGAACTTGGAATCCAGTTTCAGTTTCAGTACATGGTTGTTTAGCCCCTTATTGTTTTCTGTCTCTCTCCATTCCAGCTGCTTACATTACATTCATCTGTGTAGCTACAAATCTGCAGGTGGGCAGCATTAGAATGCTGAAGGAGGACTGCTGATCAGATTAGATTTTGCGGTCAGTCTGTGCATTCATCAGTTTGTGCGTGTTTGTGTATACGTGTTTGTGTTATTCCTAGTGTGTGGCAGATCATTTAGTCCGCTGCTTTAAAACAAAAAGGGCTCTGGTCCAGTTTACTCCCATGGGTAGGGTACCTTTTACCTAGAGACAGAAAGACAGAAAGAGAAAATGACACCACGTAGCTTGTTGGGCTCTCCAACATTCACTCCTCCACACTACTTTATGGGAGGGTCAAGGTAGTTAACCAGTGGCAGGCGTTCAGATGGGTTCTGCTCTGACTTCAAACAGGGAACATTATGGGTGTGCGCGCTCACAGGATATTGCACTGTAAGGCCACTGAACACGGCTGGGTTTGAGAGAGGAGGCTTTGTATTGAGCCCATTAGAGTCTTAAACCGATACTAATGAAGCCGTTTCCTGTACAAACGGAGTGGCTCAAGGGAAACTGGTTCCAGTTTTAATAAGACCTCTCCAATCCCAGTTAAGATGCTGGAATTTTTTTATCTGGGTACTGAGTGGGTTAGTACTGGTTCCAAGCAGAACCTCTCTTTAGAAAAGTTAATTACACATGATTAATGGAGCGTTTTCCTTCCAATGATATCTGTGACAGCACAAAGCTGTCGTAAGGCTTGTCAGGCCCAATTCGAGCTGAATAAGTATTTATGTGATCGCATGTGATGGGCCTCCTCTCACCAGCACCAGCCCTCATCAATCAAGCCCTGCTGCTCGCAGTAGTGGGAAATTGGTCTATCAGCGCGGCTACCCCTCCACCCCCACTGCCACCACCGCCACCGCCACCTCCCTCCCTCCCCATTCAATCAGGCCTGAGGCTACAATGCTTCTTTAGCTCTTACTTCTGACCAACGCAGGGGTCACAGGGGGGAAAGTGGGAGCTAGAGCTGAGCCCATCCATTACAGCTCTTGTTTCTCTCGGTGGCAGCCGGACGACGGGATTCTATTAAGAGCTCCGTCTATTCAGCACTGAGATTACACCAGGGCCCTCTCTCCAAGCACACCTCACCACCAACCCCCGAGCCCTCGCCAAAACCCTATACCCACCCTCGGGGCCCTATAGCCCCACCACCACCACCGCCGCCAACCCACCTCAGCTCTACCATGTTTCCCCTCCCCAGTTCCACCCTCCTTTTTACACTTCCCCCATTTTTTTTTTTTTTTTTTTTCTTTTTTCAAATAGCCACAATGACAATAATCACAGAGAGAAAGATAGAAAAGAGAATGAGACAGAAAGACAGGAGAAAAAGCTTGGAGGAGAATGAGAGCAGACACCCCAACATTAACCTGCTCCTGCTTGGGATGTGAACAAACACACCGTCTGCCTGTCCGAACAGGATTTGGCCTAGGAGCCACATACGCTTAGAGGGAATGTACACACGCACACATGCACACGCACATCCAAAAGGCATAAGCATACCGTCCATCTCAAACAGACACAGAGCTTCAGCACCTGGCTTGGAGATCAGGACAATCTTCCCTTCAGTATAAACACACTGAGATGGGTAACATCACAAACGTAACTCTGCTGCAGTTACATCGTAAACACCCACCAGCACCAGATCAAACTGCCACTCCTACAATGTTTAAGAAGCTCGTTTGTCTCCCGCTGGCCTGAAGAGACTCCTCATTTACTTAATATGTGTTAGCTCTTGAGCGAGAGAAAGAGAGGGGAGTGCTGCTGGGGTCGCGCCCCAGCTTGGATAGATGGGGGTCTTCCTGTCAAGGAGAAGGAGAGAGACAGCACTCCTGTCAAACAAACAGAAATTTAATACGTTGCTTTCTATCAGGATGTCCACAGTGTGTACATACTCTCTTGGGCTTGATTATGAATAACCCCTTCTATCTTATAAACAAGTGGAGTGAAGACATTCATCAGGGATAGAGAGGTAAGGGTGTGAAGGTGGAATGTTCCCTCCTCCTCCAAGAGCCAACTGCTGTATGTCTGCAATGAAGGGATGATAGAGGGAGTAAAGTACATCAGAGGGGAGACAAAAAAAAAGGCTGGGACGGATAAAATAGGGATGGATGTAGAAAGATCTAGGGCAGAAGAAGCAAAGAAGAAGTACCATCAAAGCAGAGAAAGAAAAGAACAGACAAGAGGAGGAAATGCTTTTTGTGTGCATGCAGAGGGCCCTCAGGGTGGGGCTGTGTGTGCGGTTTCACTGTCCCGGCTGCATGGTTTGGAGTTGGCAGCTTGCATACGGGTTAACAGGATCGGAATGCTTCTTCAGTGGCAGCATAATCAGCACCAACTTCCTCTAATTCAGAAACCCTAGGCCTCGCTCTCTGCCTCTTTTGTTTCAGCCGAGCTGCGCTGACAGCACGGAGGAAGCAGCCGTCTGACAGTCAAGGGAGATGTTGAATGTGCATAAACACAGTATCCAGGGAAGGAGAGAGGGAGAAACTGACAAACCTCTGGGTGATTATTGTGTCTGTGTGTTGACGGCTGTTCGAGTCATCTGTGTACCTAGATACGTGCACTTGTTAGTGTGTTTTGGCAGTGTTTTGCCCATGTTGCCGGCCTCTCCCTGAAGAAAAAAAAATAATGCAAGACGTGAGTGAAGGAGATTGTGTGAGGGATACTCTGCACTCTACTAGCTGTCAGGCCAGTCATCTCCAGCTGCCCGCCTGAGACTTTTGTCTTTGTTAAATGTTGTGTGACAATGAGATTTTCCAAAGTGCCACCAAGATAAAGAAGTGGCTTGAGAAGGAGGGAGGGGCGGGGGGGGGGGGGGGGGGGGTGCTGTGATAAGAGCTGAGATGGTCTGGTCATAGTCCAGCAGCCCTTCATCACGGCTGCAGCCCCAGATATATCTCCTCTGTGTCTCTGAAGCACTCACATACACACCTTCATCACTATGTCTCTCTCACGCCTTCACAAACTAATACACACACCCAACAAATGCGCCCAATCTCAATACACACACACACACACACACACACAAATACACTTCTATTCCATCACTAGAGCTCTAGATCCTCAATCGATCCTCACACCCCCTCGGCCCCTGCCAGACACCTGCAGGTGATTGATCCCCAAATCAGTCCCTCACAACCCCAGTGCCATAAAAACCATAACAACCCATCATAAAAGCTGATTTATCTTCACCTAGTGCTGGGCCTCACAGTTAGAATATTAACCCAAAAGTGTATGACACTAGAATGATTGGTTTGGAATTGAATGAACTTGGGGAGTATCGACGAGCTTGTCTGATGGGTCATATCAAGTCTGACTACTGAAATGTGCCGAGTGAGACTGCAATATCTCAAGACAGAGCCTTCTGGAGACATAAACACATACATGGAGAACTTTTGTTGGACTCTTTGCATTTGTTCATGCTAGTCTTGCTGCATGCCTGGATGATCATTTTAGTAGGCTAACTCCTGTTTAATATAATGCCTCGCCATGAAGCACATGCCATATGAGTTTGCATAGAGTTGAAATTTTATGCAAAATCTCATATATCACCATGGTAGCATGGTGAGTCAGTGGTTAGCACTATTGCCTCGCAGCAAGAGGGCCCTGGATTCAAACCCTGGTAGGGCCCTTCTGTGTGGAGTATGCATGGTGTGCCCTTGCTTGGTTTCTGGAGCTCTGGTTTCTCCTGCCATTGAAAAACAGGTTAGGTTAATGCTGCCTGCGTCAGCTCTCACAAAAGGGATTCTTAATCTCAAGAGTTTTACTTCCTGCTTAAATAATGGTTTTAAAACGATAGGTCAGCTACATCGCTTTGTTCCAGCATTGTCACCTAATGTGACATGAAATATTTTAGGAGTATCACTGCAAAAGAGTGAGTTATTTTATTGTAAAAGTGAGCAATAAAAACTATGCACACAATATGATCACAGCATCCCCGAGCTTATTCAATATGACAGTGGTTTTTGTTGTTGTTGTTGTTTTTGTGTTTTTATATGTTTCCATGTGCGCCCGTCCATGTGTGTGTTCCTGTAGAAAATTGTGTCCAAGCCACATTTTAATGAAAGCTTTGGATGAGAGCGATGCCAGAAGCATGGTGTTCTGGCAGCAGCATCAGCATGTGCCCTGTACTCCGTCGTGCAACAAGCTCCTGGGTTAAATATAATCCCAGTCTAACTCAGGGGCCTCTTTGATGCTACTGAAAGCCAGTGAAGCCTTTAATGGGAGCCACTCCGTGTTCCTGTGTTGTGTGTGTGAGCCGCTCAGCTTTCCTTCATTTTAAGGTTGTTGCAACTGATTTGTTGTTTTCCGAGGTAATTCTGACTTTAATCATGTCCACATACTCTGTGCTGACCTGCGCTGGGTAACAGCTTCCTATGCATCTATGTGCGTGTATGCCAGGTATTCCTGTTGGGAGACCTAAATCTGTTTTGTCACATTTCTGGGACATGGCTTCCTTACAGGGACAAAGTTATCCTGAAATCACAAGTTATATTTTTTTTTAGATGAATGGAGGTTATAAAGTTGGGTTATGGTTAAAGTAAGGTAAGGGTGAAGCAGTAGTTATATTTAAGGTTAGTGAAATTCTCCAGGAAATGTAAATCAGTGTAATATCCTCTTGAGTCACAGCTATGTGGGTTTCTATATATGTCATGATGAACAAACTGAACACACTTCCACAGTCTGTTTGCACAAGAATATTTTCCTCCTTTCTCACTTTTCAGTTTTGACTGCTTGCAAATTTAGAATATAAAAATAGCCATTATGCACTCATGTGCTCCTCTGTTTTTTTGTTTTGTTTTTTTTTTTTGTTTTTTTTCTCCACAGCACAACAAAAAAATCTTTGGCTAGAGGAAAAAAAAATTCCAACTAAAGTAAATACACAGAAGAAACAGTGCGCCTGTGGTTGATCTGCTGCAGGTTTTGTTTTGTTTCGTTTTCAGATTTCTAAAGTATTACTGTGTTTTCACTTGTTTCTTGTTCAGACTTGAGTTCTGTCGGGATCATTTTCTTCGGTCGCAGTGAACAACTGTAACGCCCTTGTCTGATATCCACCAACATTAAAATATTAGCCTTCCAATTGGACACGGTATGTGAAAGGCAGCTTGTCACAGTGTTACAGCTGAGCCCTGACTTTAAACGTGAGAAGAGAGCTCAATAAATGTAATGAATGTGTGACACTTGAACATCTGAAGTGCCGTGTTCAGTTCCATACCGGTTTCCCTCTTGTACATAAAAAGCTCTTTTAAAGATGATATCTATGAGCGTTTTAGAGCCAATTTGTTCTCCCTGCGGCAAAAGGCAACATGCTCTAATTACCTCCCCCCTTCTCCACCGGGCTGGAGGTGGAGGTGGTTGCGGCGGGGAGGTGTTTAAGTTTCCAGTCTACCCCATGCGTATAGGAGCTGTGTGCCCACTGAATTTATGCTTCACAAACCTGACCTTTGACTCTTGTGCAGCTTTATCGCACCCAATAGCCCACATACAGTGTGTCCCTGTATGCCGAGGCTCAGCGGAGGAAGTGTCTGTGATTACCACAATCTGTACTACTTTGTGTGCATCACTGCCAGCCCTCAGCCCCGTCTCCACTTCTCTTCCGTCTTACAGACTCCCAGCTCACTTCAGCCGCCATTGCAACCCAATTAGCTTTACATGTTATCTAATCTCACATTCATCCTCTCCTCAAATTGTTTTCAACAGTGTGCCCCTTATTGTGCCCTCATAATGTCTTGTTGCGCCGCTCGGCACCGCTCAAATGGTCTCGTTCCTGCGTCAGTGTCTTTTCAGCGCAAAAGCTGAGGAATGATTAAATTCATTTATTTTAATTAGATAGTACAGCTACGAGTGTCTATACTGGCCCAATGTATGAACCTTGTACTCTAGCACTTCTGCTTCTGCAACAGAGATTGTTTCTCAGTTTTCCGTGTTTTTTGCTGGAGTTCTGTTATTTTATTTTGGAAACGACTTACGTTTTTCTCTCTCTCATTGAATGGTCTGCGGCTTAGACTGAGAAATCCGTTTGCAAGCCCACTCAGTCAAGCATCATGTCATTCAGGGCATCACGGGACATGATGCTTGGTGCTACTTCCCAGTATTGACACTTTAAAACTTTAAAGTGTAGACTTTAAACCGAAAAGAAAAAAAATACATCTACCCTCAAGGATGCAAATGAAAGAACCCTCTACTCTTAAAAAAAAAAAAAAAATTGCACCCCGGATTAGGAGCTCAAATATAGGCACGGACAGTGCTGAATTAGCACATGGTCTTTTTTTTTTTTTTTTTTTTGGCAAACACGCCGGGCTTGTTCCTCACAGGCCGCAGGATTTGTCAAGAAATCATCCCTCGCTCTCTGCCGGAATGCCTGCCTGACCCCCGGCAAATGAAAATAATCCAAAGTAATTAGAAGTGAGCTGGTCTGGTCCTGAGAGCCCCCGGGCGGCCGGGTAAACATGGCGGAGGGTCCGGGAGGGGCCAGTAGAGGGAGGGTTGGGGGGGATCGAGGAGGGAGGGTGCTGACCTTGTCCACATAAAGCGGTGATTTATGAAGTGCAGGGCACAGCAGCAGGGCTTCTGTCTTCTCCCGCAGAACCAAATTACTGAGGTGGAGATTAACACGCTGCTCACAACGGGCCTACTTCCAGACCCAAGGAAATTTTTTATTTACATTTTCTCCTTTCATTTCCGTCGCTGTGTTTTAATGGTAATTGGTATATATGGGCACTGAGCATATCCCTTAATAAAGAAGCTTATAGCTTCATAAGTATGTGTGCACTACACTCATTGTGTTGTGCACACATATTGGTTGATGAATGTGTTAATTAAAGGACAAAGCCGCAGAGTGTTGTGCTGTCTGAAGGCTGACTTTTTTCTTTTTCTTTTCTTTTTTTTTTTTTGAGCCCTGAATGACTTTTTAACCACTTGATTGAATTGAATCGCCCCACATTTAAGCTAAATAAAATGCGCGTGCGTGTATGTGTGTGTGTGTTTTGGGGGGGGGGGGGGGGGGTGCATGTGCGTATAAAGTCGTGATGGAGACGTAATGCAGCTTTTCTCTGTGTCAATAGGAGGTCCCGTCATGAACAGTGGAACTATTTCATGTGGATTTGGCTGCGATATTTTCTTTCTCTCCCCTCTCTCTCTCTCTCTCTCTTTTTTTTTCTTCCCCCTCTCCTGAAGGATGTGCTGGAATGCACCACACAGGCCGTCCCAGTGTTTCCATGTGGCCCCTCGGCTGCAGCGGTAGGCTCTGCAAGCTCGCTGGTTGCTGGAGTCAGTTTGCAACCCACACGGGAATCCCCCCCACCACCCCCCTCTCTCCTCCAGCATGTCCCATCTGACTTCGCACGGCTTTAGATTGAGCAGCAAAATCCAAATCACTTTATTTTTAATAGAAGAAATTGCTGCAAAGTTATTTAAAGGATTAAAAAAGGAAGGAGACGAACAGGCAGCGTGTTGGCGCATGAAGCCGAATCTCAGATAAATTATGAAGCTCTTTGAAAGTAAAAATAAATAAATAAAATCTCTACATCCATGTATGAATTTGTCTTTGCGTGACTGAACTCCTAAAACAAACAAGAAAGCCGCAAGCAAAATAGGCATCGGCCCATTTAAGCAATTTAACCTCCTTTCAAGAATTTCACAGCACTTTAAAGGCCCAGCTCGAACATTATCCGGATGCTGTATGTTTTAAGAGTCCCCCTAAATAAGTATGAAACGCTGTGTAGCATGATATAGTCGGAACTAACATACCCTGAAGCCTGCCCGTGTTTGGTTTGTAATTTGTTGATAAACAGCTTTTCCACACCGCCATTCCCGTTTGTCAGAATCGTTATGACAAAGGCGTGGAATAATTCAGATAAAACAGGTCTATTTAATCTGAGCACATCAGAATAGTGTTTATGGCGGATTGCGCAAACAAATATAAATTAGAGCCGCGCCTTGCAAATCATTCTCGCGGTTTATTAAATGAACAAGTGTTTTAAATTCACCCCCATCGGTCTCTTCGGCGCAGGCTCGAGAGCTTTTATAGCAGCTCGTTCAGGTGATTATATATTTAAGCCATACAGCTGAATCTTTCATGTCCCATCTAGCAATTTGACGCCCTATAGTAGATGCTTTGTCCCGCAGCGAACACACACCAGATTGTAAGTCAAAAAGCAGACTGATAGCAATCCAGACTTTTTTTTATTGATTTTTATTGTATTACTATTTTGTCACTTGACAGCTGGAGTCAGTTTTCCCTTAACCAAAATATCCACTCCCCTAACCTAGAAAACTGCTTGTATCGATTACATCTCTAGAGATAATACAATGCAGCTGCTGACCACTTTCATAAATAGACATTCAGCTCTCCAAATTATATGCCATAAATGTGCAGGCTTTTATTCTGAAGTTGATTGTGTCATGAAGTGTTTTATTATGGAATTAGGAAAAGTCGGTGCTGAGTTTAGTTCACTTCACAGCAGCAACAAATCGAATCGTCTAATTAGTTTTTAACTCTCAACTATCCACTCACATTTTTTTTAAAAGAAGTTCAGTCCAGTTGAGCACGCCATCTCCTGACTGGAGAAAGAAGTGCAGCTTTCTTTCACGTGCCCGCGCTTGGGTATGGGGGCGGGTGAATTGGGTAGGGGGTGTGGGCGTCGGACCACTGTTACCCCAATTTACCCCCGGTGATGCCACAAACCCCGCGAGTTTATCCTCTTTTCTCACGTTTCCTTCTTTTCAGAAAAGCCCTGGCACTTCTCTCTCTATCAGGATCCTCGATCAGACCCGGAGAGGCTGTGAAGCAATCACTTTCCCAGATTACTTGTATTTAATACACAATGCATCATAAAACAAATCCCTCATCCTGACAGGAAGAAAATAGAACAGCTCATTCGACTTGAGCTTTCCCAATTTATGGCTAAATTAAAAAGGGTTCCAACAATGGACAAGTCGAGGAGAGGCAGGAAATCAATGACCGGGCGGACCGGGGTCTCTCCTCGGTTCTCAAGGAGCGCGAGACGATGGGAATCGGTGGCCGGGTCCTGCCTTATTTACACATGATTTTTCCTGTCCTTCCTGCACATTTGCTCCGCGATTTCGCAAAACAATGGGTATTATCTAGGATGGAAGGTCAATGTCACAGTGTAAGGAGTTATCCATCATCATCTGCTCTCATCAGCCAAAGCCCTGTTCTCTCTGGCTTTATAAGCTGCCTAATAAACTCCCCTCATTGACAACAAGGACGTTTCTGTATTATTCTCTACCCTTATCAGCTTGGTCACAGTATCAGTTTTAGCTTTACACTGAGAGATTTAAAAAAAAAAAAATCTCGACAAATAAAACGTCTAACATTTTGTGTCTTCCTCAGGAAAAAGCAGGTGCACAAAGGCGAACGCAAAACTGAAAGTTTTTCATTTTTAACGCCGATTCAGACGCGACTAACCTGAGCCGCTGTTTTCTTTTGTACCATTTTAGAAAATAAATACTTTGTGCTTGGTGAAGACCTAAGTTTTAGAAAGCAGGTGATTAGGTCAGTGTCCCAAAAAATGTGGCGCATGGGCACCTAATGGCCTGTATAGAGTCTGTGTGTATGAAAACAACCTGCAGCCCCTTTAAATTCAGTTCTTCGGGTTAATGACGCCGTAAAATGCCGGCGTAGTCAAGAGGTTTAAGAAAACGTGAATAATAATTCACCGCTTTGATGCTTATGTTGCTTCATTAAAGTGTGTGTGTGTGTGTGTGTGTGTGTGTGTGTGTGTGTGTGTGTGTGTGTGTGTGTGTGTGTGTGTGTGTAGTTCATCCCTTTAGAAGCCCCATCCGACCTCTCCCTGACCCCGTTCACCCTTTCCAACCCCGGCCCCCTGTCACTTTAAAATTTACTGCGGAGCGGAGTCTCTTCTGACCGGGGACACGGGTAAAGACAGTCCCCTGTTTCGAGCCGCCTCTCTTTGGGGTATAGGGATGGACGAACATCACTTTTTTTTTTTTTTTTTTTTTTTTGAATGAGAAACATCACACGAAGTATCTGCGAGCCGCGAAATAGGGAGGCGATGCCTGAAATCCCCCCCCCCCCCCCCCCCCCGAATGTCTCTGCTATCACACAGAGGACACATCCCGACTGGCTGAGGAGGGGGGTGGGGGGTGGGGAGGAAGAGAAAAATGAAAAGTTGAATGGCTACTAGAGGACACCTGGGTGCGTCAGGACAGGAGGGGTGACAAGAGAGGAGCGGACGAGCCAAACGAAGCGCACGCTGCGAAAAAAGTTGGGATCAACTTGATGTACCAGAGGGGATTTAGTTCCGATGTCTGTAGGACAGTGAGAGGAGAAGCACGGAGTCAGCGCTGTCTGTGAGACAATATAGTGAGAACGGATTTACTCTGACTGACCGCTCCGCGTCTGAGAGACAGCAGAGAGAGAGAGAGAGAGAGAGAGAGCGCACCCACGACAAGTCGGCTCGTCCCGCGGCTCGGAGACCTGAAGAGACCGAAAAACGAGCACTAACCGGTGTATTTTTTTTTTTATTTATTTATTTTATTGTTTTAAAAAATCTGGAGAAGTTGCCAGTAGCAAATATTTTTCTTCTTTCAAGGCCAAGATTTTTTTAATTTACTTTTTGGTTTAGTTTTTATTTTTCACACTGTCACTTTTTACTCGGTTAACCACGTTGTTATTATCCCAAGAGGCTTAAAGTGTGGCACGCCGGTTAAAAGCGAGTTACAACGGTAAGAAGACGCAGACTTTATGAGTTTCATTGAGTTGTTTTTTGTTGTTGTTAGTTTTTTTCTTTTTTACATAAAGAAAAAAAAGTACAACTAGAGTTTATTGTAGATTCATCGCGGTAAAAGCTGAACGTTTAAAGTATGGTTTAAACGACTGCAGGGTAATTTACACGATCCACGAGTAGATCCTCAATCAGCCCGGACAAAGGGCTTTATGTAACCTAAATATTTATTCAGCAGCAGGTTACACAAAGACATAAAGACAGATTTGTGACCCTGAGAGAGATTCCGTTTTGCATCCTAACAATCAGCTTGTCTTCATAATTCTTATCACTCGCGGTTTCCTGCAGTTGATTTGTTCCCCAGTAAAGTTTACAGCTGCGCCATGAAAAATGTCAGACCGCTCACGATTCGTTCAAGCGAAAATGCTGTGTAAATATTTTGTAAACGATAAAAGTCCACTGATGATATGATTTGCATAATAATTCAGTTCTATTGTGGTTGCTGCTGTTCAGCTGATTTGGTGAATGAGAGGAACAGCACTGTGTTCCTGCTTTATTGTTGTCATTATCGTTATGTTTATTGTTTATTATCGTTGCTGTTGTTGTTGTTAAAATGAGTTAAGTTTAGTTCATTTTTTCGTTACAGCCGCGTTTAAAGAAACGAATCCAAAGGTCAGCAGAAGTCAGTTTAAATGCAAATGGATTTTTTTTTAGTAATTTAGTTCATTTTGTAGCAGCTTTGTAAATTTTCTTTTTTATTTCTTTCTGTCCTTGTCAAAATTAATAAATGAGTGATCAGTCAGAACTGAAACTGAAAAACATTTTCTAATTTTAACTGAATTCATATCAATGCTTTTTAAATTTTTTGAGCCTATTATTTGACCTTTTTTGTCTTATTTATGTACTGATTTATTGATGTCACCTAACATTCTAAGAATATTTAGAAATATGATTTCCTTTTTATTACTAAAATGGAAATTACATGATTCTTTAAGAGACCCTTAAAATTTTCAAAATGTCCTCGATATGCAATTATTTTATTTTGTTGTGTTTTTCTCTTTCTTTCCTTTCATGGTTATAAATACCTTATTTTTAGATTCTTATTTTTATTATAATAATAATAATAAGTGTGTGTGTGTGTGTGTGTGTGTGTGTGTGTGTGTGTGTGTGTGTGTGTGTGTGTGTGTGTGTGTGTGTGTGACCTGCTCCTAACATCTGAGTTTTATTTCTCTGTGGGAGGTATGTGGTTAGTCAGTGTTTGGACACAGTAACCTGGACTGATACTGATCAAAGTCTGATCTCTTGCTCTCTCTCTCTCTCTCTCTCTCTCTCTCTCTCTCTCTCTCTCTCTCTCTCTCTCTCTCTCTCTCTCTCTCGCTCTCTCTCTGCAGATCTTGGATGGCTCAGGCCATGTAAAATTCTGCGTGGATGCCAGCAAACCAGATATCGGCAGCTGGCTGAAGCACATCCAGTTTGCCCCTGCAGCCAAGCAGCATAACCTGACAGCGTGCCAGATAGATGATCAGGTACGTGGAGACGGGTCACTCGCAGCCCACCTGGCAAAACAACCTCAACAAAGTGCAAGATAAATATGATGTGAAGAAAAGAGAGAGGGAGAAAACATCTGCATGACTCGATTTTGAACTCCCGAATGGTGATGTGTCTTCTAAATGTCTGGCAGGATGAATCAAGCTTTTTATACTATACTCAGCCTTTTTTTTTTTTTTCTTTTTTCTTCTCAAACACAACTCCAAATGCCAGAAGGCTTCCCTGTATTTTCCGACGGCTGTCCTGTCTGCTTGCTGCTGTGTTAAAAGGTGTTATTGTGATCTAAGTCAGATAGCCCCGTGAGCGGCTGGCCCACCCTGCCTTTAATTTTACTCACACGGACACACGCATGCACACATACAGGTCTTCTCTGACGCTGCACCATAGAGACTCCTCGCTATCTGCGTGTGTTTTCCTTCTGTAATTGTGCACTGGCTTCTGCCGTGCAAGGACCACAGGGCAGGATCAGAGGCGGCCCGCCAAGATGATAGTTCCACACACTTCCCAGTCACGCTTGCGATATAAACTCCTAGATATGCCTGGAATGTCACAGTCCTTTTGCTGCTCACCTGGCTGTGCAGAGGTGCGTGTTGTATACATGGGGGCCTGTTCAACTCAGTAAAGCCATGGCGGGGGCTCCTCCCACTCACAGAAACACACACAGTGAGACAGGAAGACAAGAGGCTAAACTTTATTTGACGCGTGTGTGAGGCATACCATCGCATGAACCGAATAAAAAACATAATCAAGCTGGCGAGTTTGTCATCGCTTCTCGCTGGTGGTCCTTTTAAATTTCCTGCTTAATGTCACCCATTGAAATTTTGGCAAAATTTCTATTAGAGTGCTTAGTAGCGTGCGCTAAATAAAGCAGTTGCAATTAGTTGTAATTGGATACAGAAATTTTTCATAAAGAAAAGGCTGCACTGAGCATGCCTTTTTTTCCCTGAAAAAAAAAAAAAAAAGAAGGTAGTGATCTTTTAGTGATCAACATCTTCCAAGAAAAATCTCTCCTCTTCCTCTGTCACACATGTATGTTCTTGTTATCTTTGCAGTCTAGAAGAGAGAGAGAAATAGGTGTAGCACTTAGCTTAAAGGGAATGGGGAAGAAGAAGAAGCCTTCCAAAAGTACTTAGCCACTTCGCTTTTAAAAAGACACAGAGAGACAAACAAGCAGAGGGAGCTTTCCTGAGCTGCCCTCTGCACGAGGTGTGACTCGCTGTCAACACTGTGGTTCTGCTTGGGTGGCTGTGTAAGGCACCGACAGGTCACGGACATGGCTATGATGAGGTGATTGTTAAGTATTACACACTGTCACAACACAGCACAATGTGCTGTCTTTAAGCCTTCCGGCCAACATTGCTGTTTTTGAAAACACACTGTAGCGTCTCACAATGCCTGTCTGTATCTGTAACATGAATAGACTGAATAGGGTGGTCTTGTAAAGCTGCTGTCAGTTTTTGGTACTGTCTGTGTGTGCGCGCGCGCGTGTGTGTGTGTGTGTGCGCCAGTGCTCATGAGGGCTTTTTGTGTCCCTGTGTGCACAGACGTTTATGTTCATTGACTTGCTGTGAGTGTGTCAAGTGTTTTATTGTGCCTCTGAAGTGTGTGCGCACACCTGTAAGTGCCTGTGTTTCCTACATGTATGCATGTGTGATTGCTAGTGTGTGCGTGCGCGCACGCTCTGCAGGCCTGGGAATTGTTCATTGCGGTTCAGATGACTCCCCGCGCCCCTCATTCGGAGCTGGGAATGCTAAAACACACGGTACCTGATTCCAACAGGTTTTTACTGCCACGGAGAAGTGCTGACTCTAAACGCAGCCTGAAACCGCATATTACACAGTCGCCACATAACGTGTACCATCACCAGATTTCCACAGAAGGGCCTGACTAAGCTACCCAGGACTCGCATATTTCTTGTTCTGTCGTCCTTCAGAACCAAATTTAAATAAAGCTTCTCTTCCCACTCGCTCAGCAGAGATGATTTGCTATACGACTGATTTTAAGACAGTGTCGTACAGTGACAGCAATTTCCAGGCGTGTTGGTCGTTATTTGGTCCTGGTTCTTTTCAAGCTTCAATTTAGCCCTGCCAGCGTGAGTAAAACTGGCCTCCATCCTCTCATTTCTGACCCAGTTCTGTTTATCATAAAACTTTATGAGCAATCTCAGGAGAACGTGGGAGCGAGAGAGGAATGAATGAGAGAGTAGAGAGAGAGAGAGAACAACTGAGAGGCCTGTTCGCAAGTCTACTTCCCTTTTCTCTTCTCTCATTCTCTCTCAATTCATTTGTTACTTATCCACGCATCTCCATTACCGTAAACGTCTTTATTTTACACCTTTGCACAGAGAACTTAAGCAGATTATGCAGATAATAATAGAGGACCTGCAAAGAAATATGTCTTAAATCTTTAACAATAAGGAACAAAAAAAAAAAAGGTTCAACTGTTTAAATTTAAGAAACCTAGTCATGGAATATGTGTTTTCCTTTAATAGTATTATTAGCTGGGCATTCAGCATTTTAACAGAAATGAACAAGGACAGCCTTTATTTGCGTGACCTTTCTGTTTTACTGCTTTATATATTTGACACTGCAGAGTGGAAAGCAACAGGAAAGACTGGAGAGGAAGGGGATGGCAGGTGTCACAGTCTGTGAGTCACACTCAGATCTGTAATTAATCCAGCATGCTTCAGCTCACAGGTTTGAATTTATTTAGAAATAAAAACGGCTCCGTGAAGAGAGCTGAATTTCATACACGTACGTTCTCATTTTAGTTTTAACTGAATGTAAAACTCTTTAAAGTTACCAGAGGCCGGTTACATTCTTTTTTTTTTTTTTATGTTTAACGTCAGCCTTTGTAAATCCATGCCCCAGTGTGCAAGCTCTGTGGATATCCTCGTGTGTGTGTGTGTGTGTGTGTGTGTGTACTGTATGTGTGTGTGTGTGTGTGTGTGCTAAGGCACAGAACAACACAGCCCGAGCACCTCTTGCATAGATCCATCCATGACCAGCACGTTTTGTTGTTAAGATAATCAGGGCAATTAGTGCTTAAAAACCCTCCACTGTGCTCCTCAGTCTACTGAGTCAATTGAAAGGAAAATTGATTAAAAGTGTAATTAGCATCATCCAACGAGGCCCTGAAGAGCCTTTTATAAGACAGTGCAGAGGGATATGAGTGTTAATCTCATTCCCTCTATTGATTCTCACTCAGTATTGAGTGGGATGAAGTGGCTTGGGGGCATATTAGCAAAATGCCGACGGCCATACAGCATTTAAATACACTGGAGGTGATTGCAACTCAGTGAGATAAAGGTACTGGACATTATTCAGAAGACGAGATCAGACGCTTAATAACTTTAAAACCTTGTGATTCTGATAACAAAGAATTCCACAGGATTTATTTATTTTATTTATTTTTATTTTTTTTTATTTATTTTTATACCTGACATTGATGATATGTCACTCAAGAAGTACCAAAATATTTCTACCTTTCTTCTAAGGATGTTCTCCCATAGATGGCCCAGTCTAACATTACTGGCTTCCTTACATGTTCATCCAATTTGCTGCAAGCAGCTGCACATTGTGTGCTCGGGCTCTTTATTGCTATCTAAGTCACGAAATGGTTTCGTTTGGAAGCCAAGCGATGGTGACTGCCAAACATACTGTACATGTTGCATGACCCCGCTAGGGAGGCCACAACACATGTGGGCATGTTGCTGTTATGCAAGTGCTGACTAAGCGCAAGTTAACAATGTTGTGGTCAATCGTCTATATTGTAATTATACTTTTTTTTTTTTTTTCGCTTAAAAATAAACAGTGTTGGGGAATGTTTTGAACTATATCCTTGTATCCGACGTTGCTACTTTAATTCAGTGTGGGCCTGTGTTAAAGTAGCCTAAGATTTTGGGGGTGGGGGGGTTGCACTAAAACAAGCAGCCAGACTGAGAGTTTATTGTGACAGGACAGCGTAAGTTAACATACCTGTTGAATGAAGTCTGTGTGCAAAAGGAATCAGCCAACAGGGTGTGGGCACAGAAAATGTGACTGTGTTTGCTGTGCTAATGACTAATGGTGTCAAGGTAGTAACTTATCCAATTATAGCCTCTGATCCACTTGTGGTTTTAACCTTTGACAGAGAGGGTGTATGGCAGAGAGAGGAAGACCTAATAAACTAACGTACATGGGCAACAAAAGCAGCATAACCTTTATTCTTTGGGGAAAAAAAATGTAGAACCCCTTGTACTAATGTGAAAATTTTAAAGTGCTTAAGAGAACATCGTGGGTGTTTTTAAATAAAATGTGGCCGATCACTTTTCTCTACATTGTAAGTAATGGCATTAATGTTGAGGGAGCAGATATTTAGTGTGAACTCGGACACCGCGACTATCTTATCTCCAGAATTGGTTTAGGCCACTGTTTGAATGTCAGAATAAGTGTGTGCGTGTGTGTGTGTGTGTGTGTGTGGGGGGGGGGGGGGGGGGGGGGGGTCATGACATACTAAGGATGACCCCCAAGCGTCAAAGTCACTGTGTTTCCTTTGCTGCTTGTGTGTGTGTGTGTGTGTGTTTATCTGTGCTGACCCTCGGGGAAGGGGTGGAGCTGCTGGGGAGAAATCCCCTCCTGTCGTAATCAGCCTCTTGAGTGTGCCTGTGTGTGTGTGTGTGTGTGTGTGTGTGTGTGTGTGTGTGTGTGTGTGTGCTTACACTACTCCAAGAATACTTGTTCTTGTGTAAAGAGTACAAAGTGAGACCTAAAAGAGAGAGGTCAGAGGTCAGATTCAGAGCCAGAAGTGTTTCTCGCTGACGGACACTTAGGTACGGTTTATGTTTGCTGTGTCTAACAATTTTTATGTTCCAAGGCTTTACTCGAAGTTCTGATGACTTTCCAAAGAGCCTCCCTGCTCATTCTGAGTATCGTTCCCTCAGAGCGGAACCTCTGCAGTCTCACATTTCTGTTTGCACTGCTGTCTGATTGTTTCTAAATCACAATATTTTTGTGGCCTTTGATACCCTTTTAGAGATCCTTTGTCTATGTGCCCATGTGCACTCCACAAAAGATAATCTATATTCATGTAAATGCATTTATGGTATAGACAGAGGGCAGAGTGGGCTATGACAGAGATTTTGGGAGCCTTAGTTTGCTTCCCTTTATTCAGAACCACTGGAGATGTGGCGCTGCTCCTGCTCTCTTCGATGTAGCAGTAAAAATGTTCCCCAACTTCTAACTATTGGCCTTCCTTGTTAAAAGGAAGCAAATCAAAAATTTCTCAAATGCTAAAAAAAAAAAAAAAAAAAAAGGATTAAATTTGGTGGTTATTATGTAATATGTCTCCCCGGTCTGGATAGCTGTAGTGACTCTGGTTCAGCCCTGTAATGAGAATCAGACTTCCAGGCCCTGTTACCCTCCCACTGATTTTCTTGGCAGGTCATATTCATTTAATGCCTGAATTTAAATCATACTTTAATGCTACCACAAAACTACATCAGTTACGGTGCATCAATCACTCTTCAGTTATTGACATGCAAGAGCTCTGCCTGGGTCAGTCTGATTTAAACTCCCTTTACTCCGATGACTCAGTAGTGTCATATTTAGTATTGTATCATTTGCCAGAAGTAAGAACAATGACACAAATAATTATAGACTTAAACATACCTCATGATCTTTATTGTGACTGAGATATTTATCATAACCCTCTCTGGAGCCACAGCGGCTCGTGTGTTCCCCTAGTCAGGAATTCCCTTCATAAGTGGCGTATCTGTGACCTGTACCTTCCCAGAAGCAAGCCCCTCCACGCCCTGTCACATTTCTAATAAATTCCTCTATCATCATTGTCATGTTGACACAGCAAAGGAAGGTAATATGTTAAACCTCCAAAGCATGCCAAATATAGCTCTGTGTTTGATTGTTTCTCAAAGAAAGCCTATTGTGTGTCCAAGGGAAGCACCGCAGTCCCAGGGACTCTCATCTGATTCTTTAATATGACGGGCCCCCTCAAAATACACACTCCCATATTTAGCCATAGAAAAGCTATTTATCATCTATCTATCTATCCCCTATCTATCTTGCCACATAATACTTGCCACTTCCTGCCCGCTACAAGCATTACTGTGAAGAGTATTTACAGGAGAGTATATTTATTCTGTAGTTTGTGCTATCATTTTGTATTCATATAGATGGATGCCTTACAGGATGAGTAATTACAACTTAAAAACTCTGTGTTTATGTTCGTGTATATGTCTCTTCTGCGTGTGTGGTGTTGGTATGACAATCATGTACATAAATTTGTGTTTGTGCGTGTGTATGTTTGTACAGTACAAAAAAAACATAACTGCTGCAATATTTGGACAGCAGAGCAAAGAAGAACTACAGCAAAATGCTGTTTTGATTTAACAGTGATTTTAAAACTTCTGCTTAAGTCATAAAATATTTTGTGTGTTACAGATATTCTACAAAGTCACCAGAGAGATTTTTCCTGGCCAGGAGCTGCTACTTTTCATGAAGGCTGAAGAGTATTCATGTGATACAATGGCTCCCGATATTCACGGTCAGCACCTCACACATGCACAGACACTTTTTTTTTCTCTTCTCTGTCAAGATATCTCACAAATCCTGCTTTCCTATGCTGATTTTACCCCCCACCCCCCTTTCACTGTGCAGAGGAGAGGCAGTACCGCTGTGAGGATTGCGACCAGCACTTTGAGTCCCGCAACCAACTGCTGGACCACCAGAAGCAGCCATGTGGGATGCCCCCCTCCTCCTTCCTTAACCCAGGTTTGACAGATCTTTTTTTTTTTTTTTGTACCACTGCAAACATAGTGTAGTACAGAGTGACAAGAAAGATGTGTTGCTGAACTGAGACTGTGACAGTGGTGATCTAAATGCTGAAAATGTCACTGAAAATGAGATCATAGAGTAATGCACTCTGGAAATGGTGAGACTACAAACAAATTTGATATGCGCCCCAACAGTTTAGCTGGGAGGGAAAAACCTCTTCCAGTTTAGGGTGACTCAAGCTTCTTTTTGATGCGTGAACTGCTTGTATAACTTCTTATATAACTAGGAGGGGACAGTGACCTGAAAGCCCAAGAACCTCAAGACTTGCGACCCCTCCACATGTCCCAAGGACTACACGAATGTAAAGAGTGTGATCAGGTCTTCCCTGATATCCAGAGGTAACTGGATGGACACATTTCATCCCATACCTAATTCAAGCAAGTGGTAGAAAACAAATCTTTCCATTCTCATTGTCTTTTTATTTTCCGCAGCCTGGAGGCCCACAGTTTGTCCCACAGTGAGGAGAGGGAATATAAGTGTGATCAGTGTCCCAAGGCCTTCAACTGGAAATCAAACCTGATCCGACATCAGATGTCGCACGACAGTGGCAAGCACTACGAATGTGAAAACTGCTCAAAGGTAAAGTGATGACTGTTGAAGGGAATATGTAATAATTTGGGATTTGGATATTTATTTTTTTCGAAGCAGATAGTAACTCTCCCATGTGTCTGTGCGGTTCCTTCCCCCAGCAGGTGTTCACAGACCCCAGTAACCTCCAAAGGCACATTCGCTCCCAGCACGTCGGGGCACGTGCTCATGCCTGTTCTGAGTGTGGCAAGACGTTTGCAACGTCTTCAGGCCTCAAACAGCATAAGCACATCCACAGCAGTGTCAAGCCCTTCATGTGTAAGTCACTAAGACCCTACCTATGTAAGTCTACTCAGCACATTATAAGAATAACAGTGATGACATGCTTTGGCTTGCCTTCTAATGTCTTTTTTTTTTTTTTTTTTGCAACAACAACAAAAAAAAATCACTTTATCCTTCTGCAGGTCTTTCTCAAGAACTAATCTTGTAATGTTCTACAGGATTTACATGTGACAATGTGGGGGAAACCATTTCTTTAGAAAGGCAAATAGAGTTTGTTTTCAGCATCAAACCTCACACTGCTGATGTAATAACAGCGTTTAGTCTTGAATTGTTGTCTAACCTTGCATTTGCAATCTGATGTTCTATTGACACTCTGTCTTGCAGGCTTTTCCATCCGTCTCAGTTGCGTTCTTTCTTGAGCACATGCTTTTTCTTCTTTTTTTTTTTTTGTCCCTGTTCCTCACTAACTCCTGCAGGACCCAAACACCTTTTAACCTTTCACGCTTTCACCACTTCACACACGAGATCTGATTTCCACATCCCCTGAAGCATCATGACCTCTACCCTCTGCCCCTTCTCTCTTTCCCCTGTTTTATAAAAAAAGTGGGCTCATATAAATCTGTCCACACACTAAATACACATTATCTTTTTCCTTCTCATGCAAGCACACACACACATATAAATATATAAATAACACATATAAATAGGCAGAAGTGACGGCATCTCCACTGAAGACCTCAGATTCCCCTATCTCGTCTTTGCCTCCAGAACATGCACCATTCCTCACAAATAGCAACCACATGTACAGCCCCTCTTCCCCATGCTTCCTCTGAATAGGAGTCCATTTGCTATAATCAGCAGAAAATATGCAGGTTTAAAAACAACTAATAGCTGTGTTTAGGAAAAAAAAAAAAAGAAGACAAAGCAGCCTCAAACACGATGGCTGCCTGGGAGAAATTGTGTGCATCTGAAGTGCTTTTTTTTGTGTGAGCGCTCTTGTAGGGTATGCATGTGTTTGTGTGTCGATGCTAGTACAGTACTGTGCTCGCAATGTGTCAAGGATGTGTGCGTATGCGTCTCAGCGCCTTTCCACGAAAGGGAAGCACTTAGACCTGCCGATTCCTACACCCAACTGAACATTATTTATCTGCTGCACTTCTCTCAGGAGTGTGTTTATAACATTTTGTTTTCCAGTTTGTTAAGAGCTGGCGAGTACATGCGTGCAGTGAATCCCATCTCGCACTCCGTGTGATGCATGTGTTCTCAGGCTGTAAATATCACAATAACATGATTGAAGGGCCTTTTCCTCTAGTTTGCTCTGGCTGTGCAGGTATACTTGTAAAAGAAATAAAAATACACATGCAAGATTATTAAAAAATACTTTTTTTCCTATTCTGGCTGTAAAAGAAGCTTAATTAGATTCATTTCAAGCAAGATATTCTGATGCAAAATTTCTTCAGTTTGTAAACAGCTTAAAAATTGCCTAACCACCCTCATGGTGCTTATTGCTTATTTTTCTTCTTCTTCTTCTGCATTGTTGTGATTGTTAAGCTAAGCCACAAATACCCTTATTTTTAATTTATTTTTCTGGATCTAAAAATTCACTTTTTTTTTTTTTTTAATATAAGATTACATTCACTCCTGGCTTGAACTTTCCTATTTGGAGTTCCTCTGGGATGTTTATTCAAATGTGCTTCCAAAATACTTTTTTCCCCTTTCTCCCTCTCCATCTCCTTGAATTGCCTCTTGTGCACCTTGAGGCTGGAAGGCATCCAAAGTATGCAGAAGTGAAACCACAGTGTGAGCCTAACCACTTCCTTATCCTCATTTTGAAGATCTAATAACAATATGAGCAAAATCAATCATCCAGAAATGCTTCTTACTGCTTTCCTAAAAGCAGTAAGAACCTGTAATCTACAAAATGCATAGTATGGGAGGGGTGTGGCATGATAGAAGTACAGAAGAAAAAAACAGTGAAGAGCACCAAAATAATATATGATTGGTTACTGTTACCGCTATTAAATCATCCATTAGCAGCAGATATAGTTGACAGGTTAATAATGACAACAGATAACATCAGATGTTGAATCTTTGTTTTGGGATTGGGTGTTGTCACTGTATATCTCCAGGGGACAGACAGACTGACAGGCAGGCATAGAGAGGCTGACTGTGGGAAGGTCACTAAGCGCAGGATGACAGGGCCAGCTATGGGGACAAGGTGAGGGGGCTGAGGGGGTGACTAGAGAGGCCCAGAGGGGGGAGAGGGAAGAGAAGCAGTAGAGGACGTGAGACCTGTCCCTGGGAACCGGACTGCAGGATAGGATTCATTCAACTCCACTTCCTTCTCAAACTTAAAATAGAGCCATTGTACTGAATGAGGCTGAGAATGCGTGTGTGTGTGTGTGTGTATTTTTATGCCTGTGTGTGTGTGATTACAATTTCTTTGTGGTGTGTGGATATTTTGTGAATGTGTCTGTATGTCCACATGTGTGTCTCTGTGTGATTGTTTATGGACTCCCTGGGAGCGTCCCTGGAAGGACAATGGGGCTGGAGATGCCTGGGAATTTGGTTTGATGTGCAGCTGATGAGTGGTGACTCACACCATCAACCAAACAGATTCCCTTACAATTCCAGGATCTGAACACACCTTTTCTTTTTTATTCTGCTGGAACATTATTGTCAGAGTATTGATGGGAACACAAGCATATCACTCATACTGCATTTCCTCTGCCTTAGCTTCAGCCAGCCTGAAACATAGAAATGTCATATCATGTAATTTTGGTGTGTATGTGCATGAGGGGTGTGTGTGTGTGTGTGTGTGTGTGGGGCAGGGGGGGGGGTCAGTTTGTGTCAGAGGCTGATACAATCTATACTTGTCTCTGTTTCCCTACAGGTGAAGTATGCCACAAGTCCTACACCCAGTTCTCTAACCTTTGCCGCCACAAACGCATGCATGCTGACTGCCGCACACAGATCAAATGTAAGGACTGTGGGCAAATGTTCAGCACCACTTCTTCACTAAACAAGCATCGGCGCTTCTGTGAAGGGAAGAACCACTTCACAGCAGGGGGATTGTTTGCCCAGGGTATGCCACTCCCTGGGGCCCCTGGCTTGGATAAATCAGCTCTTGCAATGGGTCACAGCAGTGCAGGACTTGCTGATTATTTTGGGGCTAGCCGACATCATAGCGGGCTTACGTTCCCTGCTGCCCCGGCATTTCCTTTCAGCTTCCCTGGCTTGTTCCCCTCTGGACTTTATCACCGGCCACCGCTCATTCCTGCCACAACTTCTCCTGTCAGACAACCAGCCCATGCACCTGTTGCTGGGCCTGGCGCAGACCTGAGCAAGAGTCCACTGCTGCCTCCAAGCCCTGGTGCTCAGGAGTCTCAAGAACTTCTCAAAGCTCTCCGTAAAGATGGCGGTTCACCTGGAAGTCAAATGCCATTGTCAGACACCCAGGGCTCCTCGTCCTATACGAAGCAAAAGAACAAGCAGAGTGACCAGTCTGAAAGCAGTGACCTGGATGATGTCAGCACACCCAGTGGAAGTGATCTGGAGAGCACATCAGGCTCAGAGCTCGAAAGTGACATGGACAGTGAGAGGGAGAGGGGAGCTGCTCGAGAAAATGGCAAAGGTCCAAAGAGGAAGGCCACTGAAGGAGGCCTTCAAAGCCCCAGCCTGATGGGCAGCAGTGCTGCTAAAGACTTTCCAGGCCCTTCTCTCATCCCGTCCCCCTTGGACGAGCACACAGCTGTAACAGGAGCTGTGAATGACTCTATTAAGGCCATTGCCTCAATTGCTGAGAAGTACTTTGGCTCCACAGGGCTAGCTGGCCTGCAGGACAAGAAGGTGGGGTCTCTTCCCTACCCTTCTATGTTCCCACTGCCTTTCTTCCCGGCATTCTCTCCTCCAGTTTACCCCTTCCCAGACAGGGACCTCAGAACTGCAGGCCTGAAGGGGGAGCCACAGTCACCTGCAGATGACTGCAAGAAGGCCCAAGGGAAGTCTTCATCTGAGTCCCCATTTGACCTCACCACCAAACGAAAGGAGGAAAAGTTAGCATCATTTGCTCCTACCAAACCAGAAATGTCCCACTCTATTGGTCAGGATCAGCCACTAGATTTGAGCCTTGGGTCCAGGGGCCGTGGGCGTAATCCAAGAGAGGAGGAGACAAAAAAGAATCTGAATTATGAAGAGGAGAAAGGAGTGGCAGAGATCCCAAAAGCAGACACCTCCTTACAACATGCTAGGCCCACCCCTTTCTTCATGGACCCCATTTATAGGTATTGTTATTCCCAGTAACGCTCTAAACCTTAATTAATCTGAGCCTTAAAATACTTACAGAAGTGTAATACACATGCATGCTGAAAATCTGCATGTATGGTGTACTGTGCAAATGTTGTAAATCATTTTATAAAACTACATTTAATTGCATTAATAATCACTAAGAACTAACAGAAATCTACTATTAGCAGGGTTGAGAAGAGGAGAATGAACGATCCGTTTGAGACTCTGAAAGACAAATGCATGCGGCCAGCTCCGGGCTTCCTTTTCCATCCGCAGGTAGGTTCAAACTGTGGCATCCACGGGCATCAGGGTATTATGGGAAAGTAAACATACCTTGTGCCACATAAGGAACAAAGTCATGCATTTGCACCAGTTCAATAGTATATTTCTGCCTACTGCTTTGGTTATTTAGGTTTAAAACTGATGATCTTAAATGCCTTTAATGCCCTAATTTGTAAAGGTACAACTTTCATCACACCTGTCGTGGATCTTGCCATCAAACAATGGCACAATTCAAGCTTACGAGTTCACTGTTGGCTCCCTGCATACACAGAAGTGACAGCAACATGGAATTCAACCAGCCAGTGCATATTATGAGTCTTTCTATAAAGAGCTCTTATCCTTAATGGTTATCACAGGCTGACCAGACTGGATTAATGAGGATTAGTGTGTGACTCCAGTTTTACCCAAGCTACTGCCTGTTAAGCCCGCTGTTGGCTCCCCAAAACAGATGTGTCAGAAAGAAAGGGCACATTGTGACACATCTTCCCATAATATGTCTTTGATTACAATATAAAAAATAATATGCTCTTAAAGCAATGATTTCTGCCCCTGGGTTTTCTGTGCCAGTATTTCCAGCGCGAGGCTCCATGTAACGTCTGTGTGTTCGTGCGCACACGCGGGTTTGTGTGTATGTGTGTCGATGACATGTTGCATTGACGTTCATTTGTTCAATCTTCCCCCGCGGGTGAGAACGGTCTGTTGGAAAGTGAAAACACCACTTTCTCAGGCACATGATTTTTTTTCTCTCTCCCTCTCTCTCTCTCTCTTCTGGCCGTTTCAGGTCTGGTTTTTACAGGCTGTTTCATTTGTCTGATTTATGTCCCCTGTCCAGACTGCTGCATGGGCCCAGCCTGCAGCAGCCACATGGCCGTCCCACATGCCTTAATGAGGTGTCCTATCAGTAGAAACACTAACTGAGTGCTTAGGCCATCTTTATGACTTTATGATGTCTGGACACACAAATCATTCCCGCAAATACCAGACCAGGGTAGATCTCAGCCAGACCAAGCGATGGGCTGTTCCGTATACTTTTGAGGAGGTTTGTTTTCAGTCACCTGAGTCACTCTTGAGCAATATATTAAAGGAGAGGTTGCAAAGCTGAGGGGGCTGAAAGTTCTTTCAACCTTTAGTGATTCAGCTTTTTATTTCCTGGCAGGAAATTTTACTGCTAGGCAATACTGACTTAGATTACATACTGGAATTGAATTTGTAGCCTTCTATAATGAGCTTATTGAACACCAGGAAGTGTTGGAAACTATTAGAGCCTCTTATAATTCCAGCACCATAACTCCGCAGATAGGCAGCTCTCTGCTCATTCAAAGTTAATTGCACCAAGACCCATCATCCCTTCTGTACCCATATGTGTCCAATCAAAACCTGTTGATTCATGCGCCACTTTCTGGTTCTGACTGCTTTCTCTTTTCCTTCTCTCCCGCCCCTCAGTTTCATTTGCCAGATCAGAGAACTTGGGTAAGTTCCTCTTTAACCTACAGTTTTGCCATGTGTCTGTACATCCAGCAAACAGACCCTATCCCACAATTAATGCACGAGCTGCATAACAGTTTACAACTGACATCACCCAGCATTCGCATGGCTTTAGCCTGTCACAATCATGCACTGACTTGACTGCTCATAGATAATATAAAGAAATTTCACATCAATGTTTACACTGTTTAACATGTTACGCTGTGCGTATCCAAGCCTTTGTGATTTGTTTATATCTTTAGATCTTGGCATATCTTTCCTTCTAACATGAAAGTGTTTCAGTGGGGATTTCCAAATGAGCTACACCCTGTCCATGCAACAGCTCTGAATATATGTTTGCTTATTTGGAGAATGGAGCAGACCTCTTGCAAATGGGCATGTTGGGGGGGATGATGAGTGGAACACGGGGTGGTGAGTGGTCTTTTAGGGGGGCTGCTTTACATCACCAACAGGGTAACAGTCTCTATGGGACACTGGCGGGGGGAGCGGGAGGTTAGTTCCTCCCTCCAAACATCTGGTTCCCGATAAAGATCAACAAATGAGAATGCATCTCACTAATTAAGGCCCTAACAGCATCACTGACATCTGAAGATAGCCAATCAACTGCTGGTCCCAGAGCGGCGCTACAGCAACAAGCAAGTTTACAGATGCATACACAGGGCCTAGAGGGAGGGACAAGGGGGTTTTGGAAGGTGTGTGTGTGTGTGTGTGTGTGTGTGTGTGTGTGTGTGTGTGTGTGTGTGTGTGTGTGTGTGTGTGTGTGTGTGTGTGTGTGTGTGTGTGTGTCTTTGAATGTATATGTGGGTGGGTCAGGTCCCTTTAGATCAAAATGTCAAACATTTCACACATGATATTGTCAAGAAGTAGTCAGATGAACCTGACTCTACAGCCATAAAATCAGTTCAGTGGCTGAAGGTGTTTGAAGTGTAATATGGAACAGATTGATGGTCACCAGTCTGATCTGTTGAACTGGACATGTGATTCATTTGCTGTGTCCCTGCACACAAGTTATTTGACTCCAAAAATCTCATATCATTTTGTCCATGGCAAATACTCGCTATGCAAAGAAAATATTATATTCTGCCATATGCATTTTTATTGCCAGGGCTATGACTTTCATATAAACAGAGACAACTCTTAACAGAGAGCAGCCACACAAGTAGGCTGAAGTGGGATCAGAATTCCCCAGTAGATGGAGCCAAGATGGAGTAGCTTTGAGCTCTGAAAATGTCTTATCGAACAGGTTCGATACTGCCGACAGCTTTAGGGGCCCTAATGTTCCCAGGAGTTATGGGTTCTCATTGAGCAGTGCAGACAAACTGAGCATTCACTCCAGTTTCTGAAAAGAGCTGAATGAAATACATTCAAAAGAAATATGAAAGCATTTCAGCTCCCTCTTGCCTATCTTTCAGTTCCCCCTCCCTTCTTTTTCTCACTTCCTTGCCTTCTCTTTCTCTCTTCTCTCCCACTTGGTCTCTATTTTGCCTTTGATTCATGGCGTGTAGCACTGGCATATTCATAATCAAACAGACCTGACACTCCACATCCTCCCTCAGTGGGAACGCCGACGGCTGCGGCAGGAACTTTACACTCGGCCGTCACTCCTAATCAGCCACTCCCAACACCAGACTCCACCACCATCCATCAGCCATCAGTCCTTCTCTCTCTGGACTCTATTTGGCTTTTCTTACTTTCTTGTTTGCATGCTTTTTTCCCCCCTCTTTGTCTCGCTTTCTTTAATTCTTTTTCATTCCTGTCCCACCACCAAAACCACCCCCCCACCCCCTTTTCTCCTCTATCATCTAGTCCTTCATCATGCTTCTTCTCCAATTCTCGTGCTCCGTTTCTTTTCCCTCAGTCTTCTCAATCTTGGCGTGAAGCCTGAGAGTGACAGGGGGTGAAAGCAGGAGATGGAATGTCAAAGGCGGAGCAGGGCTCTGGTGAAGGAGCCGAATCACCATTGATTTGTTGCCTTATTGAAATAAGAAAGAGAAACAGGCTGAAAATTCAATACAGGCAAAATAATGCAAATGTGTGTGGCTGCTTAAAAAAAAGAAAAAAGAAAGAAAACTTTGCGCGCGCGCGTGTGTGTGTGTGTGTGTGTGTGTGTGTGTGTGTGTGTGTGTGTGTGTGAGATGGCCTGTCAGGCCCTGCGGCCTACTGAGACCCCTGCCCCTCCCTCTCCTCCTCCCTCTAGTTCTCCCTTCACTCCCCCTCCAGCCCCCCGCTCCTCCCCCATCCCGCCCCTCTCAGCACAGCGATATCATTATTACCCGTGTCTGGCCCTTGATCAGTAATGTCAACATCTTTCATATTGACGAATGTGCTGTCTGCCCGCATTGTGCACAGAATGGTTTACAGCCCAGCAGTGGACATGAATCACTCCTCTGCCACACACACACACAAACACACACACACAGACAGACAGATACACACTAAGCATGTGCAATCGCATACAATGGACATGCCTGTAAGCACACACACACTGTACACACACACACACACACACACACACACACAAATGCATTACAAACACATTCCTCACTCTCTCACACACATATATTTTCCGTTTTTTTACACACACTGAAGGTAGTTAATCAACTCTGACCACCATGCAGCTCATAGTTTCTCATTCATATACATACATGAGCGCGCACACACACACACACACACACACACACACACACACACACACACACACAAAGATGTCTCTCCAGAGAGTATCTGATGAAAGTAAAGGTTCAGCTTCATTAGTAGATTGGCCGCAGTCCTTAATCCTATGTGCGTGCGTGTGTGTGTTTATCTACCTACTGTACATGCATGTTTGGAAAAGAACAAGCAATGGCTTCATTTAACATTCAGAGTTGCACACCTGCTCACCACTAACCATGAATGGAAGCATACTGGTTTTTGTTTTTTGACAAAGTTATGAATCAGCGTCCAGTGTTCTTGTCATTCACATATGGGACTTTGACCTTGTGATGTATGAATTATTCACGAACGTCATAATAAGAATTCTCCCAGTACCTGTTTGACTTTTCAACTGTTTTTTGGCCTGTAAACAAGACTCATTATTCAAACAAGATACGAGCAAATCTCTAAAGCAGGTTCTCCAGTAAGAGACATTTAGAAGTAAATCAAAATCCATAACGATCTGGCTTATGCGCTTAATGTAAAGAATGTAGGATTTATGTACATTTTACATGTTGTCCTAAACTACTAAATGCATTTTCCTTTTTTGCATTTAATTGCATCCTGCAATCAGAAACCAAAACACATTCTGCAGCATCCCTGCAGAATCCACTGAATTCTATTATTAAAAAATCAGATTTCTTATCTTCTTTAAATGACATGGCCATGATGAGTTAATCTGCTTTTCCAAAGTAATGTGCACAAAGTTAACCCAACACTCTGTCTTTTTTTTTTTTTCCTGTCTCCTCAGATGACAGCAATCGAGAACATGGCAGAGAAGCTGGAAACGTTCAGCTCCTTTAAGCCAGAGTCTGGTGACCTACTGCGCTCAGTTCCCTCCATGTTTGACTTCAGAGCTCCACCCTCTGCGCTTCCAGACACACTACTGCGCAAGGGCAAGGAGCGCTACACATGCAGGTAACTACAGCCCCTGCTTTGGCTTGTATTTTTAACTTTTAAGTTGGTCATAAATTATTTTTAATAGTTTTTAGTAGTACTGGTAGTTTTTCTTTTTCCTTTCTCGGAATATTTTCTTGTAAATCTTGTCTGAGACTGGTGTGTGTTTTGTGGGTATTTTTTTATATGGTTGTGTTTTAGTGAGAACATATTGCAATAAGAATTCTTGTTCTTTTTGGAACTGCTTAAAATGGCACAATGTTATGTATTCCTTTATAGATACTGTGGAAAAATATTCCCTCGCTCTGCCAACCTGACACGCCACCTGAGGACTCATACAGGAGAGCAACCATATAGGTAAGAGAATTTTTACGTTTAAAGAGCCATCCTGTTGATGGTGGCTGTCAGTCAAACAGAAACCTACTGACTCCTGTATGTCATCCTAATTTCTCACTTTGTGCCTGTATCCCTCAACCTATTCTCCATTAACTCTATAATAATAATAATAATAATTGTCCAGTCAAGAATCCAATTTGCACCATAGCCAATTAACATTCCATGAAAAAGAACTGCTTCTCTCGCCTCACACATATGAGTGAAAGCACGGAGCGCACTTTCACACAGTGTATTCTCAACCACAACTCATTTGTTAACAGCATGTGGATGTTTTCCCAGGGATTTCTTGTCTACAGTTGGAACAGAGTTTATGTATGTTTTCTTATGCCATTAAAGGCCTGGAATAATTATACTACTGCTAAACAATTTGCCTGATGAAAAATGGCGTCCGTCGCCTGGGTGAAAGGGGAGGTTTGGGGATTCGGGGTGTTGAGGAGCACGGGCAGATGTCCACACCCAGCAGCTGTGGTCTCAAAGTGATCTGCAAAAATTCAGCTACTCCCAAGAGAGGCTTTCTTCCCATCTAAAGAGTTCATCATGGAATTAAGACCAAGTTCTTATTCCAGAAATTGTGTTAAAGAAATAGCAATCTTAGGTATTTTCCTTTGGGTTTTGGTTTATGTCCTATCAACACAGCAAACTTTTCCAGGTGCATCTGAGGGTGAAGTACTAGTAACAATACAACGGCAGTTCAGTACACATGCAAAAATTAATTCTGAACACTTACTACATTTGGATGCCCCAGTGCTTGGCTTTGTAGTTACTAAGGTAGAGGAATTTTGGCCCAAAGTTTGGAAGGGGCCTGCTGACCACAGGGGAGAGAGAAAGACAGATGCAGGCCTCTACTGTCCCAGCCTGATAGCCTGCACTCTACATGCTGGCATGCCATTAAAGATCACCGCCTTTTATTGTAATTTTTGTGGAGATAACCGGGCAGGGGGGTTGGGGGGGGGGGGGGGGGGGGGTCCTGAGGGACAGCCAATTGAGCGAGCTAATTCCACAAGAAGAAAAGATGTAATCTTCTCGTATAATTTTGCATGAAGAAACTTGGCAGGCGCTCCTAATTTTTGCAAGGCTAGAACCAAATCTGTTGCGTGCTTATTTTGTGAGAGAAGAATGCAATTTTATTGCGCTGGCTGGAGATAAGAGGCAGAGCTGTTTCACCTTAAACAAGCTCCTCCATCATGTCTGGGACTGTGGGACTGCTGGGACTGTCTGTAATAGTGTGTGTATGTGTGTGTCCTACATTATGTATCCCATTATGTTTCCAACAAAAAAAAAAAAAGCACCCACAGGTTCCTGATTCATTATGCAGTACGGTTGTATTTATGACTAGCAGCTTGTGCGTTTTGATGTTTTCTTCATTCAATTATTGGATTAAACGAAAGGCCTTGACTTTGTTTCGGCAGGTGTAAATACTGTGACCGTTCCTTCAGCATCTCCTCCAACCTACAGCGTCACATTCGCAACATCCACAACAAGGAGAAGCCGTTCAAGTGCCACCTGTGTGACCGCTGCTTTGGTCAACAAACCAACCTGGATCGTCACCTCAAAAAGCACGAGAACAGCAATCTGTCAGGTGAGTAGTGAGTTTTGTAGACTGTGGAAATTTATATAAGAAGACACAATCATTGAGCTACTTTTTTCTTCTTTTTTTATCAGAGAAAATGAGGGCAGAGTTTGCTGACTCGTTAGAACCATAAATCATTCTGCTGCATGACATAAAACAAAATACACTCCTGATCTTAGAGAATCTCAGAGGCTGAGAAATTAAATTATATAAATCTGTCATCGACCTCTGCAACAGCACAAAATATTTTTGAATGAGCTGCTTTCATCAGCAGCACAACTCACGGCTTATGGGTTGAGAGGTTGCATCACTCGGACTCTGAATCAGCAGAACGAGCAGTGACACCTGGCCAGGAGCCGACAGCAGCGGGCCTAAGAGGAGGTCGCTACTTAATCAGACACAATGAGCAATCCGTCAAATGCAAATCAATTATCTGTCAAGCTTTCGTTTTTTTTCAGCATTAAATTATATATCCCTCAACACACAATACAAATATAATGGACCCATAATATTTGGCAGAAAAAAAACTATTTCTGGGCAATTTATAGAATAAAACCATAGCGTCTCAAGCTTTCGGTTACTGTATCATTACTCACATTTGGTGCGGTAAAGCATATTCAGATCTCACATAACTTGAAACTGTTGTCAAAGTCTTACAGTCTCCAAAGATGCCAAAAAGAGTGTATAACACGATGCACAATTCATATTTTCACTCATGATGTAATGCAGATACAGATACGGACGTTACACTGACATACTGAGCGAATAGAACGTGTGTTCATGGCATAGAGCAGGGATCCTCAAATCCAGGCCTCGAGGTCCAGTGTCCTGCAAGTTCTAGATGTGTCTCTGCTTCAACACACCTGAGTCAGATATAGAAGTCATTAGCAGGACTCTGGAGAACTTGACTGCATACTGAGGAGGTAATTCAGCCATTTGATTCAGGTGTGTTGGATCAGGGACACATCTAAAAGCTGCAGGACACCGGACCTCGAGGCCTGGTTTTGAGAATCCCTGGCGTAGAGTCTTCTTCATTTTGAGCGGTAAGAAATGTTTTAGGGCATCAGTGGGGAATTATTCAAACACATGACAGCTGGAATATGTGTTCTTTTTACAGGAACTGCAATGTCGTCCCCACAGTCTGAACTGGACAGCAGCAGTGCTATATTGGATGACAAAGAGGACTCTTATTTTAATGAAATAAGAAACTTTATCAGCAGCACAAGCCAGAACCAGACATCACCAGACCCCTCTGAGGAAGGGTGAGTGCAGCCTTATGTGGTGATGTGTGCCTATCTTCATATTTCTACTGAACGATACAAGAAGATGGTTATTATAAATTATCATTGTACGTGTAACAATGGGTCAACCTCTATCCACCCTTTTTAGACTTGCATTTTCATACCTCCCAGCCAGCCAGGTTTGTTAATAACAATCGCATCATTTCTGGGGGGGCTGGAGTAAAGAAGTCTTATCTGTGATGACATTTAAGATAATGACAGGGTTTGGAAACGTGAGCGAGCGCTTTGTATCGTTTGCCTCTTAACCACATGTGAGAAAAGATATCAATATGCATGCAACTTCATCTGAGCTTTATGCAAATAAATTCTTGTAGCTGTGATCAGATCGGATAACAGTTGCAAGGTCTGCTCAGGTCCCTGAGTTTGTTTTCATGTGCCTCATGTTGGTTTGATCACTGGAGACCTGATAGAGATCTCGCAGACTAGTTCATGATTGAGCAGAAGGCCTGTGAGAGCAGGGCCGAGCGGTAGAGCGTCAGAGGGACGGGAGGGGAGCAGGAGGGGTATTGCAGTAGTTAGAGGACCACATCTGGAACCAACATGTCTGCCTACAGGAAGAGGGTAGAGGGGGTGGGGTCAAAGGGTCGGCCTGTGTTTCCTTTCAAAGTGCTGCACTGCTGACTGCTTCTGATAGATACTTTATCCCCAGCAAATTACCACGTTTGAAAGCGTAATTAGCGAATCTGTTTTCTTAATCACAGAGTTCTCGCTCCCTCTTTTGGAACTAGTTCTTCCTCGCAGCCCTGAATACCACCTGAACTCTTCGCTCCAGCAGGAACACTGCTGACAGGACATTATTATCAGTTCCTGAAATCTGAGGCCAAATGATGCAAATCCTTTTTGTGCTAAAATCGAATACGGTATAATTACCTCTCTCCCCTCTGTCTCAAATGTATCCTTTTTCAATCCAGTGCGGCCATGCTGTTTATAAGCATTCTATAATTATGTGGTGTTGTGCTTGATGTGTTGTGTTTCCTATGAATCTACTTCTCCCCGTTCAATTTTCAGTCCCCTTCTCTGAATCCTTTGTGCAAGAAATGGCATATTTGGGAGCTGACGAAAGATGTCCCAGAGTGTAATTAGTGAATCAGTCTTAATGTGGTTCCAGATGATTTACCAAATGGCGGTTTCCTGTGGCGCTGAAACAGAGGGACAGATTAAGACTCAGGCAGTTTGGATAGCTGGCCTTTTCCCTCTCCACAGGGATAGAGGAATGGGCTGGTTGGCAGGGCTCTCATAACTCTCCCACCAAATGGGGCTGTCAGCTAAATATTTTGCCTATTAGATGAATACGAGATAGTAAGGAAAATAAACAAGGAGAGAGGCAGAGCACTCCATTTAAGTGCTGCAGTGATCAACCCAGTGCTGCTGTGCCCAAAGGGGCCCCAAAGTCTTGATGACAAACGGGATTCCAGCTCTGCTCAGTTCCAGCTGCCCTGTTCTGCCTCAGCTCAGTTCATCTACAAACACTAGAAGAATTCTTTCACCATTTCTTAATTGCACTGCATTTTCTGAAAAACAGGAGAAGTATACAAAGTACCGCTAACAGGGCGGATGTTTCTTTGTTTCTACCTTGAATGCCTACTATACAAACAAGCCTCATGAAGTAACCTTCTTGGTCTGCAGGTTAAATGGCGGTCCATTTGAAGAAGAAAAGCCACTGATGGCCAGCCACAGGTCACATGACCTGGAAGACGAGGAAGCAGAAGAGTTAGGCGCTGATGAAGAAGAAGGGGAAGAGCCTAGCAACACCCCCGAAAAATCGGAAAGTAAGGTGCTTCAAAGCAACCTTAGTGATGCCGTCATACAAGACGAAATGGACTTGAGTGAACCAAACGACTTGAATCTCAGCTGCAAAGCCTCTCCAAAGAGGTAATTTAGTACAAGGGTGCACCGCCAAAGCAAAAAGTAACACTTTAAATACGATGCTTTGAAGTCAAAATATCCTGATAGTTTTTTTATTAATGTTTTGCATGAACTCCAGGTATGAAGATGAGGAGGAGCAGACCAGCTACTCAGCCTTGGATCATATCCATCGCTTTTCTGACATGCGCAAGCTGGAAGAGAGCGAGCTGAGTGATGGAGATGGAGATGAGGAAGATGGCTCATTTGGCTCTCCGTCTCTGACTGAGGCAGTCAAACAGCCGCTCTTTAGGAAATCAAAGTCTCAGGTAAAAAAAAAAATTTTTTTAATTATATATATATATATATATATATATATATATATATATATATATATATATATATATATATATATATATATATATATATATATATATATATATATATATATATATATATATACACACACACACATACACATATATACAGACAGTCGATATGCATGGTTACCTACATAGTGTACTTAATATTTGCATGTAAACAAGACAATAAATTGTAATCCATCCCCTGCTCCCTCAGGCATATGCCATGATGCTGTCCCTGGCTGAAAAGGACACTCTTCACCCAGCTACCCACACCCCAGCCACCATGTGGCACAGTCTAGCACGGGCTGCTGCTGAATCCAGTGCCATTCAATCCCTCAGCCATGTATGATGGCACCTCTTTGCGCCTATCCTTTCAGCTCTCAACCCGACCCTGACCTACCTATGGCACTGGCAGTCCATTGCAGCGGCTATTTGCAGGGGTCCCTGATTGTCCACAGAGTGACTGCTGAGCAGGAACCACAGCCCATCCGACTGCTGAGTGGAGCCCCTTACACACAAAGCAGGGCCACTGTCCATCCCGACCCCAAGCCCAAAAACCTCCAGCAGATAGAGAGCAAAATGTCCCTCTGAGACCCTAAAATCAATTTGTTACATTAACACCAACCAGGATGTGGTGAAAATAATAATGCTAAAGTAATAATAGCCATATTTATTCTTCTGAATTTCTATGTTTTGCACAGCAAAGGCAGCTGAAAGTTGTGGGAAGTGGATTTGCTGATGTGTCTTCACTAGACTGAATTTATTGCCCAGCACATGCAAAGCAAGGAGAACATTTTACACCGAGAGTAACTCTGGCGGTGTCTAAGACAGCTGGTTTCAGCCTAGCATGTTTCACTGTGTGTAAAGCATAAGAACCAGAACAAGAAGTCCCTTTTAACCCCCAGAGATCCACAGGTGTTTCCCATAAATACGTGATTATAAAAATTAAAGGTTGGGCGAGTGTCCTCGGTTCAAATGAAAATTGCTCCATTTAAGGATAGCACTGGCGGTGCTTTAATATCACTGAACTCACTGAAGTACAAACAGAAAAAGAGAGTGATTGTTAAACTAAAATCAGGCCAGCTTCCCATCTGCATTTTCATAGCTGTGTGTGTCTGCACAATCATAGCACTGTACACAAGTGTCCAACAACTGTTGCCCACTACACTCCATCCTGCCCGCCTGCGATATCTGTGAAAGGATATAAATAGATTGTCTTTTTAGTGGAAGAGAAGAAAACACAATGTTATTTCTTTTTTTTTTACTGAGATAAGTAGCCAGTGCTGAAGTTAATTGTTGTTCTGTAAAGGGCATATGTCTTTTTCAAAACATTTGAATCCATCCTAGTCCACCAACAATACCACTAAATAGCCTGAATGCTAGTCGTTAGCAACTCCATGCTTGTGTGTCTTTCATTTTTAGACAATCATGATTTTGTTTTCATTTTTTTGTTTTTGTTGGTGTTGTTGTTGTTATTTGCTGTTGTATTTTGAGAATTGTATTTATTTCTTGGCAAACTGTAGTTTGTTTACTGAATAGCACTGCTCTTAGCCCAGGTGAAGGGGGAGATTCCCAGCCGGGCCTATCCCAGAGTTCAATGGGGTTTGTAGATGACATTTGAGTGCCGGATAGTATTAAAACATACAATTCACTCCTTATTCTACTAATGAAATCAGTTGATGAATAGATATTACTTAGGGGTTTTTTTCTATGACAATTTATTGATTCAAATGTAAAAAAAAAAGAAAAAAAGAAAAACAGTATAAAGAATTAATAATAAAAAGCCAGGTATAATTTCTTCATAAGCGCATGATTGGTCTGGTAAGATCTGTATCTGACATTTTCTACGGTTGTCTGCAAGCTTGTGTGATGTTCGGTTCATGTTAATCCCTTGTGCCAAACTTATGATAAATAACAGATTACTTTCATTTATTTTCCCATTTTGAGGGACCAGATTTTTTTTCTTTTGTTTGTTTTTGTTGTTGTTTTGTTTATAATCGACTTTAAAAAGTAATCAGCAAGTTGAGGTACTTTGTTTTAATGCTTTCTACAATGTAACTGTTATGCATTTCAATTCAATACTGTGGGAGGAACAACTAAGAAATAAAGGACTACAATGTGGATTGACATGTTTTCCTTTCTCTCTTTATTTCTCCAGAAAAAATTTTTTTTTTACTCACTCTTTGTCCTCCTTCTCCCTCACACCTCCCCACTCCATACAGTCCTTCTGGCTGCTCATCATTTTGGACCACGTTGAAATTTATACTAGGAGACAAGAGTCAGAACACCACCTGGCGCTTTCTTCTGGCGCTCCCATGGCCTCAGAGCGAGGGAGAGCCTGAACTCTGGTCCTCTTTATTTTTTCTTGAGGCCTTGGCTCACATAGTGAGGGAGAAGCAGAGAAAAGGCTGGAGAGGGCTTGAATGTGGTAGTGGGAGCGGAGGCAGGAATGTGTCCTCTTTATTTGTGTCCGTTTGTGGGCCATGATGGATGAGGTGGGTAGATGTGATGACCTGGCTCATCGCTCAAACACTCAATAAGAGTCCCATCCTGCAGCAGGCCTCCCCATCCGGCACCCCCCTCTGTCACTGCTGCCAGCCAACGTGGGCGGACATTGTGGCTGGGAGGGTTGGAGGTTTAGCAGCTCCATTGTCCAGCGAGTAGCTCAAGTGGGGGGTTGGAGAATTGGGCATGACAGTGAAGATGGCTGGCGCTGACACTCCACATTTACAGTGCTCTTGGCACCCTAATGGATGGGTTATTTTTCTAAGGCCCGTCGTCAGCCCTCAGGGCTCCGTGGGGCGTCCAGCTTTGATGAGGTCATAGAGGGTCACGTTGCGCTGATGAGGTCAGCATGGGTCCTCCAGCTTTGATGAGGTCAGCAGTAGTGGTCTTGCAAGCTAGGACCATAATGAAGTGACATGATATTGGTCATGAGTATGGGTTGTGCCACTTGCACTATTGGGGACTCATTGAAGCTTATATGACTATGGAAGTTTGCCAGCAGTCAAAACACATGTAGCTGCTGATCCAGTAAATCTTGAGGAAAGGTAACTTTTGAATCATTTGGAGACTGAAAAAGTTGACATACATCATATCTTCCAACTTCTGATGGAGCTTTCTGACTCTTAAGCCGCTAGGTCCTCCACTATCACCATGTAGTAACTGGCTGTTTTGAGCCACAAAGGAGGTAGTGTAACAGTGGATTTTTAGAGCTTTTTCACAGACAACAGCTGCTTGCTTCTGCCAAAAGCAATACTATAAGATTAGTGGCCATGAACCAAAACAGTAAAGTTGTCGGCCTCAAAACCAAAACAATGACCTGGACGACACAATAAAACCCCCCTTTTGATGCCACAATAGGACTGACCTATCGAGGCATAGACTCCACTAGACCCCTGGAGGTGTGCAGTAGTATCTGGTACCAAGATGTTAGCAACAGATCCTTTAAGTCCTGTAAGTTGTGAGGTGGGGCCTCCATGGATCAGTCTTGTTTGTCCAGCACATCCCGCAGATGCTCAACTGGATTGTGATCTGGGGAATTTGGAAGCCAAAGCCAACACTGCAAAGTCGTTGTTGTGCTCCTCAAACCATTTTTTCTTTGTGGCAGGTTGCTTTATCTTGCTGAAAGAGTCCACAGTCATCAGGGAATACTGTTTCCATGAAAGGGTGTGTGTGGTCTGCAACAACGTTTAGGTAGGTGGTACGTGGTATGTGGGATGGGTACGGAACACCCAGGCATCCATGTGATGTAAAAGAAAACATGATTCATCAGACCAGGCTACCTTCTTCTACTGCTCTGTAGTTCAGTTCTGATGCAAGTGACGGGTCAGCATGGGCACCCTGACTGGTCTGCAGCTATGCAGCCCATATGCAAGAAACTGACATCTTTCTATCAGAACCAGCATTAGCTTTTTCAGGAACCTGAGCTACAGTAGCTCGTCTGTTGGATTGGACCACATGGGTCAGCCTTCACTCCCTACATGCATCAGAGAGCCTCGGCTCCCCATGACTCTATCACTGGTTTCTTCCTTGGACCACTTTTGATAGATACTGACCACTGGAGACCAGGAACACCTCACAAGAGCTACATTTTTGGAGATGCTCTGACCCAGTCATTTAGCCATCACAAATTGGCCCTTGTCAAAGTCACTCAGTTCCTTGCCTGTTTTTCCTTCTTCTAACACATAAATTTTGAGGACAAAATGTTCACTTGCTCCCTAATATATCCCATCCACTATTAGATGTCGCACAAAAAAGCACTTAAGAGACTACTCTGTTATAAATATGTACATCAAGTTCAGAGACAAGTCCAATCACCTTGCATTGGTTCGGAAAGTAAGTGATCTGCCCTTCTGCAGGTGCAGTAGAGGAAACTGCGGAACAAGAGTTATACCTTGACTAAATCTGGGAACTAACTTGGCTGCAGCATTTAGCCACCAGACCCTCAGAGGCCTTACCCCCACTGCTATTCAAATTGCCCTTGTAATTACATCACCTACATAAAAAGTTCCCCTCGACAAAAGTCCAAAGGCACTGCCTCTGGAAAAAAAGACCAAAATATTATGAATGGACAGCACAGTGTATGGTTTCATTGTTCATGGGCAGTGGACTGACACAAGGGTGAGTTTGGCAGCAGTTAGCTGCGTGTGCGCTGTTTTGATCAGTGTTGATTAGAACATGCCAATGTCACCCATGCATCCTCTCACACTTAATCAACACATTGCGACGAGCTGCTGCCATCATTAACCCACACCTTCATATAAAGGGCTCAGTGTGTATCCTTGTGTGGCTGGCAAGGCCCTGGATGAATGTCTGTGTAAGTGTGTGTTTACACAACTAAGGAAGTGAGACAGAAGAGTGTACATTAGTCACTACAATTGGTTTTAGTTAAATGCGAGAAGAGTGTGTATGTGAGTGTGTGTTTTTCACCAGGTTTAGGTTCCTGTGCTGCTGTGCCCTGACTGTGTGTGTGTGTGTGTGTGTGTGTGTGTGTGTGTGTGTGTGTGTGTGTGTGTGTGTGTGTGTGTGTGTGTGTGTGTGTGTGTGTACGTGGTCTGGTGGGCACTGTGGGCAGCACTTCCTGGGTCTCAGAGCCACTCAGCTAATGGGGCAGCTGGCACAGCCTCAGAATCCATCAGGCCTCATTACAGCTCCTGTTCAGCCACCATCCTCTTTTTTTTTTTCTATCTTCCCCTCTTTCTTCTCCTCACCCCAACCCTTCCTTCCTTTCGTTTTCCACCCGTCCATGCAGTCAACCCAGTGTGGCGTGTAACTGCCCTGGTCCACTTGCTGGAATATACATCACACCCCCAGAGAGAGAGGCCATCACAGCTGGCAGCTCTCACACTGATTGACTTGGCACCCATGCTGACTCAGACACCAAGGGAAACATTGTAGAGAAGGAAACATGGAGGGGTGGGAGTGTATCCTTCAGGGAGGAATTGGGGTTGAAGGGGCTGGCATGGAGGAACACTAAAGCTAACAGCTGGCCGAAAGTGTATTTGTGTGTGTGTCTATATATGTGTATTTGGGTGGGGAGATGTCACAAACCACTTCATTAAGTTTCTGTTGTGTTTACAGTTACGGTAGCACATTCACTGTCAGACAAACAACTGTATGTAAATCAGACCAACTCCTCTCTTCTTCTTCTTTTGCGCTTATGATTGGATCTTCTCTGCACCCACGTCTGCTCCCTCTTGGAAAGCAGCAGAGTTTAAGGTTGTGGTTTCATTACACTGTTCATTTTTCTCCCTGGAGGCTACGGGCCATTAATGTTATTGATGGACACCCAGTACAATCCCAAAGAACAGACCCAGACAAAGCAGCGCAGCCGTGCACATGGTTTTAATATGACGAGTCTAATCAGGATAGGCGTGGTGGCAGAACCACTTGAGGCCTGCTATTGAAATCATCTCCTTCTCTGCTCATGGATTAGATTAGAGGCCATCAGCGTCATTGTTAAAGGAGTGGGTACACATATTTGGGTTTTGAGACTTCTGGAGTCGCTTAAACATAAAATGTTTGCAGCACAAAATTGACAATATATGCTGATGGTAATTAGCGTATAGCATGACCCATTCATTTATGTGCACTCACTTCAATCAAGAGTTCTGTCAAAGTTCCTTTCTGTACTGAGCTCCACCCAGTGGTGAAAATAGCAACATGCATCTACCTGTGAATCTGGGTTTGAAAACTCCCCCAGCTTAATCAAATAAACCTCAAATATAAATGAGTGTCCAGTTAGCACAAGTAATAACATAAATTCTGCTGAAAGAAAAAAAAAAAAAAGGCCACCTTTCTTCAGGCTTGTAGTTAAACAAGCTGACACATCTAAACCAAAGATACGCTCTTTACACTACAAGGCCCCAGAGTGTGGGAGAGTTTCTCGATACAAATCTTTTTACAGCCCTGACATTTAACATTTATTTTTTCAGGCAGCAACCAAACAAATGGTGCAGGACGTGTTGAAATGATTTCCCCTTCACTCTTTTATCTGAGCAGACAGCTTTGTCAGCTGAAGTTCAAAACACTGCGGCCTTCTGGGAGATCTGGTTCAACGCAGAGGGGCAGAAATTATCTCTGGGACGTGAAGCTATGGCAGTAAAGTGATAGAATCTCTTTTGCACAAAGTGGCGTATGCTTAATTACAGTGAAAAAGTACCCATGATGCGATCTTACCTTTTACGGGCTATTTCATCGACAGTTTCCTGCACCCCTCGCTCTCTCTCCCTCTCTGATAAGCCAGCATGCGTACAACAGTGAGGCATTTTATTTCGCTTGAAAACTCTTTCAGCACAAAGGCCATGCTTCATTCATTTACTTGCAGTAAAACAAAAGCGTCCTTTGAAATTCTGGCATCACTTCAAGGAAACAAAAAATTATATCTGAATCAGCTCAAATAGCTGATTAGTTTTCATATCTCAAATCATGAAAAAAACAAAAACAAGGACTCCTGCAACATACTGTATCAGTGCAGTATTAGTAGTGTAAGAGCCAGGCTTCAGCACAACAGTGTGGTAACCATCTTTTGATGTAACCATTTAGATTAGATATGCTGCCTTGCCAGTTCCTCATTTATGGTGCCGCTCACCCAGCGTGCTGTTATGGAGGCGCTGATACAGCGGTGCAGCGGCCACCCAGAGCTCAGTGGATGGATGGCCTCTCTGGGCCTGTTTGACTGGAAACAGGTGTGTGTCATCTGAAGATGAAGGCCCAGCCGATAAACATTATTGGAGAACATCTGCTGCTTGTCACAACACGGGGAGAGCAGGAGCGCGTCGCCATCCATCAGCCACACTGGAGAGTGCGTGTTTGGGATTGGGGGGGGGGGGGGGGGGGGGGGGGACTCGCTCACCCATCGCTCAACCCAGGGATCCTAGATATAGGCTGCATGTTTGGTCCAGGCACCTGCCCGCCTCTGCCAGACCACAGCCGCCTTTGGCCAACAGGAGAGAAAACGCTCCAGTGGACTTGAAAAATGCCTCTGGGAGAGAACACTTGTTCTCTGATGCTGACACACACACACACACACACACACACACACACACACACACACACACACACACACACACAGAAAAGTAGGCACACACACCTTAACACTCTGATCAGGTACTACCCCACCCCGTTTACTACTGGGAAGGCAGGCATGGCCTTAATGCTTGACCCTGCCCAGGCTGATGATGAGAGATGTCTGGTAGTTGCCTTGCTCAAATATGCACACTGACACACACACACACACACAGGATCCCATAGCTCTCTATGACAGCTGAAACCTCCATCCATACCTTACTGGCCCCCAACCACCAGCCTACACAACTCAGGGATCACAGAAATCAATACCATGCAACACTGCATTCATAGCACACAGCTCCAAAAAAATAGATGGTTAGTTAAAGGAAATGTCCACAGACGTGTTTGTTGTTATTTATTTGGTTCACGGCATCGTCTTAACCACAGATGACATAAAACACGCTGACAAAAGGAAACGGATTAACTGACTGATAAATCAAATGCATCTTCATTTTTTATTTTTATTTTTTTTACAATGTAGCACCACTGATATGCCAGGAAATGAGCACAGTAGGTTACAAGTGACACAACTGGCATCGACCTGAGATGTGATACAAATACAGTTTTTCCAAAAAGAGAGAGAAAAAAAGACAAACACCCACTGAAATAAAATGTTTTGTAAGAAATGGCAGTAGTGAAAGGGTGAACCGGGTTTCTGCTATGGTAAACCCAGAGAAATGTGCAGTAACATTTTCTTTTGTTGTTTTTTGGTAAAACTCCCAAACTTTGTGTCAGCAGCTGACTCGGTGAACACAAATCTGAAAGAAGTTAAATGCAATGACTCGCGACCAGCACCGCACTGCACCGGGAAAACCTGTGGTCAACGCTAATAAATGGAGTGTTTGAAGTGCAGGGTAATGAAATTTGGTCAAGGCGAGATTAACCTTAAAGTAAGTTAAGATGAACATTAGGTAATAATGTTCAGAGCAGGCAGCAGTCAGTTTTAAAGTTATCTGATTCTTTTCAGAAGGAAAAATGTTCACATTAAAATGCAAAAATGGATCTGAAAATTACAAGCAACACCGTGAGACTCGTTTCAGCATTTAGCGGGTCACTTTGGTGCAGGCGAATTGCATAAAATATATTCTATTTTTTCCCCTTTGGGACCATATTTTTGTGTCTCGCATGTGCTTTTTCTGTAGGTGTGAATCTTATGGTTTTTTTTTTTAAATAAGTAAACAAGTTGCCCATATATTTCTAAATCTGTTTCATACAACTATTTTTACACAGAAATATGCTTGGAATTCTTTTACACTAAACATTAAGCCTTTTTATAGACACCCACATTACTAAAAAAAAAGGGGAGGGGGCAGTGGATGAAAAGGATCACATGTTGGTAATGGTAACAAATGTGATGCAGGTATTTGTGTACTGCTGAGGAGGTTGTGTAAACCTGGACTTTTAATTTTAGATTGACTGGGGTACATCTGAGTTCATGCTCCTTTGAAGGCCTCTCACATGCCAGGTCCACTGGTTGATTGCCCCCCGAGCTCGCGATCTGGTGACCGAGTGCCAGCTTCTGACAGCCGAGTACAAGTTTCAGCAAACATATTAACACCAGCATTACCTTTACCGAGATGATCTGAGTAATGCTTCACTGAGCCAAGTACTATGTTTGAACACCCAGTCAGATGTTTGTACCTCTGCTTGGGTTATGTGGTTTTGCTGCCTGTTCTTCTCTTTCTTTCAGAGAAGTTCAGCACTCCTGGGGTGTGGTGGAGCGGTGCTGAAAAGAAGGGGAAAAAAAGGCAAGAAGACATCAGCACTATTTGCAAATCAAAAGCAAATGTTCTGGGGATTTTGGAAGAGAAGTAACTGCTACGTCGTCTCCCTGTGTGCTTGGCTTTGAGGAGGTAAAATGAAGACAGCTTCAAGACTGGCTTCATGCTGGGCGCAGATTAAAATAACTGTCAGGAGACAGGAGCAGCTATTGAGAGAGACAGGGTGACACACAGAGTGATGGGGCTCAGCCTCTCACACTTCATGACACAGTATTTCACTAAAGCTGGTTCAGCTTTACAGCCCTTGACCCTGGGTGTCTATGTTTTTGTGTGTGCGTCTGTGTGTGTGTGCATGTGTGTGGTCAGGTATTACTCATGTTGTGGGGACTTGAATGGATTTACACAGACACATTATGGGTTGGTGTCTCCCAAAAGGGGACAAAAACGTCATTCCTCACGACGCGCATTGTTAATTTGAAGGGGGAGGAGACACTTTAAGGTTAAATTATGATAAGGGTTAGGGAGATGTTCATTATGTCTCCAGGAAATTAATGTAAATCAATGTAAAGTCCTCTCATGTAATGATACAGGATTGTCTCTGTCTACAATACCGTGCAAAAATCTTGAGTCACCCCTTTTTTTTCTTTATATTTTGTGTCCATGTAGCCAGACTTTCTTGTGATTTTTTTTAAAATGGTCTTGAGCAATAGCTCTTCAGGCTGTCTGAAGGTCTTTGAAAGATTTTCTTTGGACATGGGCTGCTTTTTCACTCATTTTAAGTCCAGCCCGTGTACCCGACCATTTTCAGAGGAATGCTTTTGCTTGTTTGTTTGTTTGTTAATTAAGCCACATAAGAGCAAAGCAACTAAGCAAAGAAACAATTTTGAATTATTATTAGCAGCTGGTCACAAAAACCCATCATTTGTTCCCATTTATTTAATTGGATCAACAAAAAAATAGATAGAAAAGATAGAAAAACACTCATTAGAACAGTATCAGTCATAGATTGGCCTCCCCAGAGCCCGAACCTCATCATTACTGAAGCAGTGTGGGATCATCTTGACAGAGAACAGAACAAACAGCAGCCAGCATCCAAAGAGCTTTGAATGTCCTTCAAGAAGCCTGGAGAACTATTCCTGAAGACTACTTAAAGAAATGACAAGAGACTGTCTTGAAGAATAAAGATGGTCACACCAAATATTGACTTTCAAGCTCAATGGAATTGTACAGACTGGTTTTTCCTATACTGTAATTTAATGTATGTTTGCACATTTCAATAAATTGTTGCATATATTTCCTCTTTTTCTCACTACATACAAAGAAATGAGGGGGGGGCTCAAGACTTTTGCACAGTACTCTATGTCAAGTATCCATTTTGCTTTGTGTGTGTGTGTGTGTGTGTGTGTGTCAGTAGCAGCTTACCTTCACTACAATTAGGGCCAAGCAAGGTGAGTGGGCACAGGCAGCGCCCATTCACCCCATCACAGTGGGCCCTGGCAGAACAGCCACACAGCAGCGAGCAGTCAGGGCCAAAGCGGTCTCCGCTACAGTCTGAGACATAAGTAGAAATTCAAAGAAAGGAAAGACTTTCTGCACGACAGCCAAAGCGGCCACTTTTCTGAATCTAGTTTGGATTCAAGTGGATCATGTTAACAAAAGTAACATCTACTTTTTTCACATCTCTGCCCCGTTCTTCCTGGGGGACAAAGACAGCGTCCCGTTGATGGGTCACACGGGGCCTCACCAGCGCAGTCACATGACCTTTCACAGTTCAGTCCAAAGGTGCCAGCTTCACATCCTGAGTAGCAAATTAGCACACAAGCACAAACAAATATAATGGAAATGAATGGAAACTAGATTCACTCGCTCAAATCGTGCATACGCATTTTCTCACACAGACACATGCACCCAGATCGATCTGGGTCAGTCTCTGAGGCATGTGGCTGCCTTAGAGGTGCTCTTCAATGCTCAGTCATATCTCCTGCTGGTACTGAAGTGGCCGTTAAGAGCCCTGTGAGCTCGCAGGAGGGCATAAGGATGTAACAAGAATGCATTAAGCAGTAGGAAACACCTGTCTCTCATCAAATAACCAGCCTGCCTGCCCACCTACCTAAAAGCCTGTCTGCCAGCCACCACACACTCACATTTTTTTTTCTGGAAGTCTCTTATTCATTCATGCTCATATCTGCCCCTGTACAGCCACAGCTGGGTATCCAGATGGCCGTTTATTAATGAGCACGAACTTGACTGTGAGCACTGGAGTGTTTGTCTTCACGGTGCTGCTGAATTGCAAGTATCCCAAAAATACTCAGAAGATGCATTTTTAATTGTATATTTAACATAGTAGCTACATGTAATGTACTTACTTCTTTGGCATTGTGAGCCGTAGTAGCCCGGTGGGCACATGCACTTGCCTGTCACAGGATCACAGGCTTGAAGGACCTTACAATCACAGGTATGCACGCAATTCACGCCAAAAAAACCAGATGGGCACTCTGGGAGGAACACAAGGCAGAGGATTTAAGATTAGTTGTTTCACAGTATGGTCAAAAATGGTTGTGTTATATCAGAGTTCATTCAGTCCTCTTTGTCACTAGGGGAGTATAGAAAAGATCCACATTTCAAAATGTCAACAAGACTTCTAGTAACCTTATCACCAAGTTCTCTTTTTTTTAATTTCAAGTGAGGGTTTGCATACTGTGTTGACAGGAGTGGCCATAGTATCCTGCAGTACAGCTGCAGCTGCCAGTGAAACGGTCACAGGTCCCATTGTTAAGGCATGGACAGTCTTGTGCACAATCAAGCCCATATTTACCCTGTGGACAGGCTACACACACACACACACACACACACACACACACACACACACACACACACACACACACACACACACACACACACACACACACACACAGAGAAATGTACACTGACTATAAATGTGAACAGTGAATAGAAGCAACAAAATTCAAAGAACCAGAAATAAAGTTAAGAAGATTAAAGTGGGAAAAATGTCATCATGTGGTTAATAAGAAGGAAACTGGTGCAACATTTAAGAGAGTTTTCTCAGTTAGTTCTATTGTTTGTTGTTGGCTTTTAATTTGAAATTTTCTTATTTTCTTTTGCTGCTGTATCTGTCTGCTGTATCTGAAGTACCTATCTCACAGCGAGGTCCAGTCCAGCCGAGGCCACACTTGCAGGACCCGTCACTGGGGTCACATAGACCCCCGTTCCGACAGCTGCAAGTGTTTCTGCACTGCAGACCATAGCGCCCCCTGGGACACTCTGGAGAAACAATGTTCAGGAAACATCATAATACACAAGAACTACAGATTCTTCTGCTCAGCAACCGCACTAGTGGGTGCACCAAACACAAAAACAGACACACTGCACAGCTTGAGCTCTGCCTGTTTGTCTCTTTCACACACGCACACACACACACACAACTGCATTCACCATGCTCGTGTTTGTTTAAGCAACAGTTTTTAAAGAGATGGCAAAGTAGCCTAATTTGGCGCTGATATAAAAGAATAATCATGTTTCTCTGGGTAATTTAGATTGGGAAAACAATAAGCAAGCCGTCTTTGATTCCCCTGTTTATTTATTTGCTTCCTTGCCAAATCCAGCGACACGGAACATGGAGAATGAGCCACTTTAGGTTTATGTAAACATTCAACAAGAGGAACTTAAGAGGTGGTATGTCCAAGTACATGCAGGAGGCTGAAGAAGAGAACATTTAGTGGAGGCAGTGCTGGAAATTCCCCACTTGCAATCCAGCTGAATTGCTGATAAAAGGAGAGATTAAGAAAACTCAGCTCTGCCTCTGTTTAGTGGGAATAAAAGCCCTGTGATCATCAGAGGCCTTACACTGAGGAAATGGAGAATTTGTAACTTAAATACACACTGAAAATGTTGAAAACTACACCCTCATTTTAGTGGTTGTTTCTCATTTCTAGTTAAGTGTCCTGTTTCTAAAGAACTCATTAGAGCCAGTGGTTCCTAATGATGCATGGCAGCCTCAGTGGTGACTCTTTGTAAACTCGAGAGGATTGTAAAAGAAAAATGTCTAAATATAAAGTCTGTTTGATATCTGTGATATGGTTTTGCTTAAAGTTCAACAATGAGGTGACAGTTTCTATTCTATTTAGTGTCAGTCTTGAAACTACTGTTAGTTTTTTTTTAAATACAATTTTCTCATATGCAACATTTTTCTTGCTACGTCACATTTTAACTTGTGCAAATATATTATTTTTCACTAATACGCAAATAAGCAATCAAACATTTTAGCGGTACCTTGCAGGCAGGACAGTCCCATTCTACCAGGGCCACACATACACCTCCCCGTCACTGCGTGGCATTGTCCTCCTTCCCCACAGGAGCACATCTTAGCACAGTCTTTCCCATAGTACCCACTAGGACAACCTGCATAAATAAATATGCTTTCATTCATATGAAAGAACAAATCAAAAGTTATGGAGGTAAATGTAGGGGTTTTTTTTTCACTTGCTGTCGACCAGAATTTGCTAACACGACATGAAGGACGGTTGGATTAAAAATGTCTCTAAATTAATAACACCAATGAAGCGATATAAGTTAGGAGAAATATGACTTGTTTTGTTGTTTTTCATTGGAGGCCAGGGAGATTCAAGCTTTCTTGACTTACTTGAGCTGCAGTTAGCTCCTATGAAGCCAGGAGGACAGTAGCAAGTGCCAGTCCTGAAGTCGCAGCGACCACCATTTATGCAGCTGCACCTGGACTTGCAGTTTGGCCCAAAGGTCCCTGCTCTACATCCTAGAGGCAAACCATGATGACAAAAAGGCCAGAATAAGACAAACAAAACAATTATTGGCTTAAATTATACATATCGTTGAGTCATGGAAATCTCAAGAACAGGCCAAATAAGTATCCTGCAGCCACAGTTATTTTCAGTAGACTTCCTGTTTTACAAAACAAAATCCACGTATAATGGCAAGTGCCTCTTATTAGTCCATGGTTGCAAGAGAAGATTAACAGCATACTTACTTAGCTCACAGTGTGGGCCATAATAACCAGGCAAGCAGCTGCATCTCCCCGTCACAGGATGGCACTGCTCTTGGTCTCCTGAACACTGGCATAGCTTGCTGCAGTTTTCTCCAAACATTCCAGCAGGGCAGGCTGAGATGATACAAGCAGGAGCACATCGTGCACATGTCAGCAAACAGAATATAAGGAGCACTTGTTCAAAGTAGGGAAATGATAAGTCTTAGATGCATAGGTCACCTGAAACTACTAATCTTTCACAGATGGGTCAAAGACAGCTGTATTAGAGGCGGTGCTTATGATTTCTTATCTTTATAATAGAGTTCAAATTAATCACTGAAACTTTACAGTGTTCACAATTTGCATAAATCATTCAATTATTTAATGGACTAAGTGTATTGAGTCCTCTAGAGCTGGTCCTGTCTCACAGGAGCACAGAGCATGGGATGGTTTGAGTCAGCTATGTTCTTACAAATGGAAATACTGATTTAGACATGGCTGCTGCCTGCAGAAGAGTGTGCAGCATGCTGTGAATCACTGTAAAAAGACCTAAAATGAACTTTGTACTAGAGCGCTCACATGCGCCCTAATAAAGTTCAGGGCTGCAGTGCACATTTAAAAACAGCTTATGTTAAGAAGTAGTCTTTTGCAAAAGCTATTTGTTGATTTATAGCCCATAAAGTGTATGTTAATTAAGGCTTTGTTAAAAGAATTCAGGTTTAATAAATTATTAGGGGCAACAAGCAATGTTTTTGGATATACTCAATTGAAAAGGCATAAATCTTCCTCAAATGTGGCCTTAATTTTTCATTATTACCCCCAGTAGGTATTGCATACCTGAAAGGAATATTTGTGCAGCTCTCCATAGTGGTGGTTAAATTAAGACAGCAGATAAGACCTTAATGCACACACTCAATAGTACACAGGAACAAAGACGCATGCTGTTTCCCTTTCCTTCCTCAGATTATCCTGCGAACACACTGGGACATTCAGTATTGACTGCTAACGAAACCAAAACTCACAACAACTTTCCCTGGTGCCCAAACCCAGGCAAACACAGAGGGACATTCTTTCACACACCCTGTCTGCATACATACATACGCGCTCATCACAATAATGAATGAAGTCCCCGGACAATCAGTCATAGGGAACAAGACGAATCTGTGAACCGAACATGTTTTCGGGTGAGACCGCAGCACTAAGCTACTCAGTCAGGCAGCAGCAGGCAACGTGGGGGACAGATAAGAAAGGACTCCAGACTAAAGAGGCAATTACGGTGCTGTCATTATGCATGTCTGCCTTCCAAAAGCCCTTATCCGCCGCCGAGGAGACAAAAACAATGCCTTCTGTTTTACTTGGCAACCGGTGTGTAACATTTATCAGATGTCTGGGGAGTGTGTAAGGAGAGGAAGGGAGCTGAGGCCGTAAGGAAGGGGAGGAAGGTGGGGAGTAGAAGGAGCGGCGAAGGGCTGAGGAGTGACGCTGCTTATTTACACTCCTTAAGGGTATGGTTTGAATAATGAAACATTCTCACAAGCACACGATTGGTGTGTTCCAAGGCGACAGTGTTTTATCAACAAGGTGCAAATGTTAGCTAAATGGCCTCAAATGTTAGCTATGTAGCCAGACTCTCCTGACTACCTGTTACAGGTAGTGAAATGCTGAAGGTTTGTGGATATTTAGGATCTAAAAATTGAGCAAATAAGCCACTAATCCCCTCGTGATTATAATTCATTCAGATAGGTTTTGTGTTCATTCTTACTTTTCTCACAGCCAGGCCCCGTGAGTCCAGCTGGGCAGCCGCAACTCCCTGTCTCATGGTCACAGGACACTCCAGCCTGGCACTGACACCGCTGGGCACAGGAAGCACCGTAGAACCCCGGGAGGCAAGCTGTCAATCAATACACGCATCACCCAGGCGCACGCACGCACACACACAGTGTCACTTCACTCTTATGTCCTTTACTGCCAGTTTCATTCAGCTCCGATTTCCTCGGTCCTGTACACACTCACATTTCTCGCACCTGGCTCCTCTCCAGCCTGGCTCGCACTCACAGCGGCCTGTCACATGGTGGCAACTCGAACTGTGGACACAGTCGCACCTCTGCTCACAGCCGTCCCCGAAGAATCCCTTAGAACAGGCTTCAGACAAAACACACAAGCTTTCACGGTAAGCATACAACATCAGAGCCCAAGGACACACTTTTGGAAGATGTTTACTTTTTTATATGCTTGGAAAAGGCTACCTACACAAACTGTTTTGATGCACTATACGTTATCAGCTTATTTTCCCGGAGTAAACAACCCTTTCTACTTTTCTGCTGCTGATATCCAAACATTAGCAAATGGAGCACAGGTGCATGACGTTGACAGAAAGGCTACAATATTACGTGTTTTTGCAAAGATATCGGCAGATTACTGTAAGACAACTGCACTGCTAAGTTTAGGAAGTCACCTGATTGGCAGAGGTCTCCTATCCAACCATGGGGACACAAACATTTTCCTGTCACTCTGTCACATCTCCCTCCATTCATACAATGACAGACCTGGGTACAGTTCTTTCCATAATGTCCTTCTTCACACTCTAGGAGAGACAGAAAGGAAACTTAAAAGGGAAGTTACAATCAATTAATAACTTATTACATAAATACAACAGGGCTTTTCCAAGACACTAAATTATGAAGACAGAGACAGAAAGACAAAAAATGTAATCAACAAACCTAAAAAGTTCCATCTGTTTCTCTTAGCTTCCCTACAACACATATTGACTGGGCACTCGATTAATTACACCCTGCTAGTACCAACGTGGACCCGCTTTTGCCTTCAGAACGGCCTTAATTCTTCATGGCACAGATTCAACAAGGTGTTGGAAACATTCCACAGAGATTAGGATCCACACTGGCGTGATGGCATCGCACAGTTGCTGCAGATTTGTCGGCTGCACATCCATGATGTGAATCTCCCGTTCCACCACATCCCAAAGCTGCACTGTTGGATTGAGATCTGGCGACTGTGGAGGTCATTTGAGTGCAAGAACTCACTGCCATGTTTAAGAAACCAGTTTGAGATGATTTGAGTTTTGTGACATGATGCAGAAGTTGGGTACCTTGTTGTCACAAAGGTATGGATGTGGTAAGCAGTGATATTCAGGTGGACTGCAGTGTTTAAATAATGCTCAGTTGGGATTAAGGGATCCAGAGTGCACCAAGAAAATATCCCCCACACATCACATCACCACCACCAGACTGATCCACGCTTTCATATTGTTCATGCCAAATTCCGACCCTACCATCTATTGTTTGTTGCAGCAAAATCGAGACTCACCCAGTGCGGTCTTCTGCTGCTATAGCCGATGTGCTTCAAGGTTCGACGTGTTGTTTGTTCAGAGATGCTATTCTGCATGCCTTGGTTGTAATGAGTGGTCATCTGATCTGATTATTGTTGCCTTTCTATCAGCTTCAAGCACACTAGTTATTCTCCTCTAACCTCTGACATCAACAAGGCATTTTCACCCAGAGAACTGCTGCAGCTGAACAGTTGTACATAACAAAGTGTGAGCCGTGGCGCTGTCGGACTCACCCAACTCACAAGCTGCTCCAGTCCATCCCAGCGGGCAGGAGCACTGGCCACTCACCCTATGACAAGACCCTCTGTTCTGACACAGACATTGGCCCAAACAGTGTGCCCCATATTGTCCTGCAGGACAGGCTGAACTCAAATACACAGAACACAGTATTAAAAGTTAATCATATGAATGGTTTTAAAGATTGAGAAAATAAAGTATTTGATGTCATGCAAATCATCATTAGAGCTATGTCTACAAATATCGACATTACAGTTTTTGTTAACAACTTTTATTGCAGGTTATATACTCATAGATTTTAATTTTTTTTAACAGTTCCTATATTATGAGTTCATTTCTGTAACGCATGGTTAAACCACAACATCAACTGCAGGAACTGTGCCGGGAATTTATAGTGCAAAAAAAAAATCTGTGAAAATCACTGCGTACCAGTGCATTCAGCAGTATGGTTTGAAAAATTGATTGTTTTCATACTAAAATTTGTCATGCTCAGTGATTAGCAGTTTAACTGATGAGCAACTCACGCAGTTGGCACCTGCCTCCAGTCCACCCGGCTGTGCAGCTGCATCTCCCAGTGACATGGTTACACTGGCCTCCGTTCTGACACTCACAGGTCTGACTGCACTGCTCTCCAAACTGACCTTCTGGGCATTCTGCCCACACACACACACACACACCACAAACACATGCACAGACACACACACACTCAGTATTACCTTGGAAAACTGGCTTGAGAGCTAATTGAGATTTTGATACATTATGGTTTTTAGCACCCATATTGTAAACTCAGTAATGATCAAAGTTCAAGATGACATTTGGGGTCTAAGAAAGAGGGAAAATGAACTAATGACAGAGGTGCATGATTAAGTCATCCTTGTGGCTTTCTGCTCACTCTGGTTCTGATAGTTAGAACCACAAAACGGCTGTGGCGAGAGGAAAGTCTTGAATAAGACTGCAGAATGACAGACTAAGAACTTTAGTGGGCATTTCACTAGCTTCATTAAAACAATGGCATGAAATCCTCAAGAAACTTCATCATGAGAACACTGGTTAGCTGCTAAAGTCTCTTCCAAGTTATGTTCTCGCCATATACATGTGGGTGCATTTATCCAGAATAGACTTCAATTAAACCATGTATGCCCCAGGGCACTCTTGTGCCCCCTCCTTTCTCCACCCTTACCCATCCCTAAAAAAGTCATTGGCAATGTCTCATTATAGAGATAATTGTTCACAAACACTTCATAGTTGAGTTTAAGGAGAGGATGTCGTGATGGGCTCCAGTGAGGGCCTCCCTCACACCCTGTTTTAATGATGTGGCTTCCATTACCCAGAATGCAGTGTGGTCCTGCCCAGCCGGCGGTGCACAGGCAGGCTCCTGTGATGTGGTGGCAACGGGCACCGTTCCTGCACTCGCACATCTGGCCACAGTCAAGACCATAAAAGCCGTCCGGGCACACTGTGGGCCAAGATAAAACATCCGACTGGTTAGAACTGGCAGCTTCACAAAAGAGGAGAGGAAAAGGTTTAGATGCCAATATTTTTTTATTTAGTTCTTTCTTTTCCCTTCCCCACTCTCACTCTGTTCTCCTCTTCCTACTTTCCCTCTCCTTCCTACTGAAAATACCAATATCAAATTGCAGTACCACACTGCGGCTGTTGCAAAGCGTCTGCGTTCGTTAAGTGAGCTCATGTCCCACATGTGTGGTGGATCTGGGCCACATCAAAGTTTATGGCGGCTCAGAGGCTGTTCCCTCTGGGGGGGGGGGGGGGTTTAGAGGGGGCACAAAGAGCCGGTAAATAGAGCACCTGCTGAGTCCACAGGCCCCACCAACACACAGCAAAACAAAGCCTGGTGTTACTGTACCCACATACACACACACACACACTGACAGTGTTGCTGCAGATGCAAGGAGATGCCAGTTTAAGGGTCTGTTTCCCATTCTCAAGGCAAGTTAGAGAGATTGCTTGAGTGTGTGTATAGTCAAGTGACACTCACAGAGTTTGGTAAACACAGTGCCTCCCATCCAGAGGAACCTAGCCAGAGGTTGCGGGATGATTGAGCCTTTCCACTACTGGGATGTAAATATTATCTGTAAGCATGACTTCACCAGAGCAGGAAAGAATGACTCTGTTTATTCACGGCCTATTTTTGATCGGTCAATTTGTCACTGAAGAGATCACAGGCTAGCTCAAATGATACTTGCATTCTGCAAAACAAAAAAGTTCTCTCACTCCGCTCTTTATTTACAGGAACGTTGCTATTTCTCTGCCAGAGTGTGACTGACTGACAGCCGCTGCAGACATTTCTCTCCTCGAGTGCCCTCTTCTGTTCCCTGTTGCAGCAGTACGTGAGAAAACGGTTTGCATAGAGCCTGTCCCAATTATCTCAGCAGCCAGCAGTTTTTCAGTTCATTTATATGCTACTTCGTCTATGAATAAGGAAAGCAGAGCACAACGTGACCAAAGGAAGCCACAAATTGGCAAAAATGTGTAGCTTGGTGGTTTCATGTATTATAAATGCCGCATTAGTCAGGGTGTTCCCCTACAGTTAATGCATCATACCCTCCTGCTCTCGCTCAAATTGATGACGGTGTCCACTCCTCCTTTTTCTTCCTCGAGGCCTCAAATTGGGAAAAGTATCTTTCCTGCTCAGCAGTTTCTGGCATGGCCGTCGCTGCGTTCCCACGCTGACAGCATGACGTCTTTGACTCTCTCTGTAGTGGTTAGGCAGCGATGTTATTAAACCTAGCCCACTGAGGATGCTGTCATTTTAATGCAGCTGTACATTAACTCTGTGGTAGCAAAATCGTCGGTTTATTGTCTGCTGTTTATTATTATCATAGCACTTGCTGACACCATGGCAACACGCTGGTATTGCTTGTCCTGCAGAAAAATGGCTTAAGAACATTACTTTGATATATCATGAGCGCCTCAACACATCTCTGTTGTTGAAATATAAACATAAAACCTCTCAGATGAGTCATGTGCCCGTTTAATGAGGGGAACAACAAAATGTAACACTTGCTCTCCTTTTCAGCAGACAAAGTTTACAGCAGCGCACACACACTTTATATTAAATCTTTAGGCAGTCGCACAATTTTGAATGACAAACTTTGGATTTGTATACACCAGCAGGGGGCGACTGGTTTCCATATTAACCACAGAGCTGCAATCTGTCATTTGATATTAGCCCAGTGTCTACCAGTGTTTCTAAATGCAGACTCTTCCCTCTGAGTCTTTGTTTATAGGTAGGCACAGAGGATTCGGTCCACCATCACACACACACACACACACACACACACACACACACACACACACACACACACACACACACACACACACACACACACACAGTGCCATCATTGAAAGACTCCATCTCAAGACTAAATGAGCTCTTTAAGACAGAAGGATTATTTCCAGATCCCTGGTTGTGTAAGAGCCACTGCTGTCAGCCCATAAAGCAGGTCCAGGGACCACACAGCCAGGGAGAGCAGACTACAGAAATAGAGCGGATAGAGAGAACACAGAATAGAACTTCCTGGTGCTATTCAGGGTCTACGTACACTGAAAGGGGTCAACGCTACAACAACAAAACAGCCCGGTTTCTCCAACAAGAACACGGATGTTCGCTGCTCGTCAGACCAGAGCTCTTTTTTTTTTACTGCAACAAAATGAAGGTTTTTGATGCCGACATCAAAGCTGCGGACCAGAAACGCGGCACGATCAGCTTTAATTGAAGAAGTTGTGTGCTGGATCCGTGTCAGGCCGCTTTCCTCCAATAATACTTGATGGGAATGTTTAGCATCAACCTCAGCACCACAAGAATGCTGAATGCAACAGTGCCTTTGGCCATATCAAACTATCTGAATTCTGTGGAGCCAGCTACTTCTGTGAATAACGAGATCTAAGTTCTAACAAGAAGTCACTTCTTTCCCTTTAATTCTTTGAAACAGCTGAAGTAAAGAGGTCTGGACCTTCTCAAACGAAGGCCTCTTCCTGACTTTTCCTGAAGGAAGAGGCCCAGCAGAAGACTGAGAAACTGGACACCTTTGTTTGAGGGGAATGGGCCTTCAGAAAATAAAATCTGGTCAGAGTGATAGCCCCATTTCCACAGCAACATCAAATCAGACTGCGGCCATTAGCCTGTTATGACTAGAGATGTGAAGCTCTGTTCTAGTGTGGCATGGCCATGATTTACAATGCCCTATATACTAGGGAGGGGGTATGAATTTCTGGAACTGGTAGTACAATCATAGTAAATCTTATGCTTTGTAATAACAGGAGGCCACTTCAAGTCAAAACAATTCTATTACATCGTTAAAACTCTCGGACTGTTGTTATGTCTTGGAATTCAGGACAAATATCGATGAATATTTGTTACATGAGAGGCAGGGTGCTGATACAAATTACATCTTAGGATTCTAAAAAGGTTCACTCATGATATTATATGGACAATGTGATGAGTCGCTGGATCTGTATGACGCTTCACCAAAGTTGGAGAAATTATTAAAAAATCAGAAGAATGTCCTGCAGCACCCTCTAGTGCATGAAGAGCAGCAATGTCACCAACCATGGAGAGAAGTATCACCTTCATGGGATCAAGTTCATGAAATGAGTTCAACACACCTTCATTTGTTATAAAATTATTTAACAAAAATAATATTAGTAGTGATTTTTTAATAATAGTAGTTTTTTTTTAAATAATTTAGTAATACTAAATAATTCAGAATGCAATTTCCTCTTGCTCAAGCTGACATATTGATATTGCATCAAAAAAAAAAAAAAACTATTCAAATAAAGCAAAGAAAAGCATTAAGTCCCCACAAATGAGAATGTGGTATGTTCTCCACCTTGGCTTCAATTATGTAACCAGATCATCACTGATGTAGAAGCTCATCGCTCCAGATCCATCATAATTCAAAGGGTATGATTATGAGTGAAGTACAGAAGAAAAGTTGTGCTTTGGTGAGACTGTGGAAACTAATGACAATTCAAAACCACTGACTGAAGTCAGGGAGGCTCACAAACAGTCATACCCAGGGTGCATTAATCTCATTTCACTAAAGTAAAGGAAAACTGCCTGTAAAACGACCAATGTGATCTTGAACTTGACTTTGAGCACAATCTGGGCTCATTAAGTGATTCCTGCTGTTAAAATGGATGGATGGATGGATGGATGGATGGATGAAAACATCTGTCTTCCCACTATTTGATTAGTTACATAAAACTGTTCAATCAAATCTGAACTGATTTTCAAAACTGTAGATTTGCTTGTGGAATCGAGTTGGCAGGGAAACATATTCGAACCACTTTCTTAGGTAAAAGGGATCGGCATCACAAAGGGATCCACTTCCACTCAGGAAAATGTGCTTTTAAGATTTATTCTTGAGGTGAAAAGGAACCAAAATCACTAATAAAGTGCATATAAAGACTCAAATATAGCCACATTTAAACGCTGCTGTGCCTATTAGTGCAATTAAAAGTACCTTAAATCAATCTTTTACTCTAAAGCCAGTATACTAAACAAAATAAATAAATAAATAATTCACAAATGATTTAATAACATTTTAGAGATGTTTACAGCTGAAGAAACATCAGAGACAAGAGGTCACTTACTTTTTTCACAGAAGGTGCCCGTATATCCAGGAGAGCACGTACAAGCTCCACTCACATGGTCACAGAGGGCTCCATTCTGACACTGGCACAGCTGAACACAGCCCTGCCCATAAGTGCCATTCATACACTCTGTGAATGGAAGCATGCACATTATACAATACAGATATTCATATATCTTCCTATTTGCACAGTACAGTTCTTGGATCAAATAAAACATATCCAGACTGTGTTATGCTTGTTAAACACAGAATCAAATATGCCAGAAATTACTGACAGTGATGCTGTAACTGAAATCGCCCCATGGTGGCAGCATTTAGTAAAATATACAAGTTGAAACTGCTATTAGCAGCTAAGGCTATAACTTACTCTTTTCACAGTGCTCTCCAGTGTAGCCGGCCTCACACACACACTGACCACTGACTGGGTCACAGCCCAGAGACTGTTCGTGGCACTGGCAAGTAATGGTGCACCCTTGGCCCCAGAAACCAGGACTGCATGCTACAAACATTTGCAAACATTACAGTGAAAGTTAAGTGCAAGGCATTTATATGTTAGAAGACTCTGTCATAGTAGCTCTTATTTATGTCTCATTCGTCTGTTCTCACGTGTTGCACAGTCGTGGCCTCTTTTGCCAGGAGGGCAGATGCACTGTCCTGTCTGTGGGTCACAACTGGCATCATGGTGGCAAGAGCAAGGTGTTAGACAGCCTGGACCATGATATGCTGCAGGACACTCTATTCACAATCAGAAAATCGCTTTAGTCATGAGCTTCCTATAATTTCAGTTAATTAAATTGTTCAAACAGCTAGTTGAGCAGATAACAGCAATTTGCCACATTGCTGTGCAATTTATTTTTTTTTTGTTCTTTAAAACGTGAAGTTAAATGAGTAATAAACATATTGCAAGAAAACAATAACGTTAAACATGTTATCACCAACATTAATGTCAGCTACATCTTACACATTTTCATGGATCTCAGAAATTTGATGCAAACTCACCATTTTGGCACAGCCGTCCCATGAATCCTGGCTTGCAGTCGCACACACCAGTCTGTTTGTTGCATGAGCCTCTGTTCTGACAGTTAGGGCAGGAAGACCTGCACTTTGATCCCCAGAATCCATCGGGGCAGTCTGGGAAGCAGAAAGCATCTTTCACTTTAATAAAGCACTACACAGTACACACCTAACACTGACCTCTGAATCATTCAAGCATAAAACAGGCACCTAATTCAAGGGATGAACCAGTGTTGTGTCTGCGTGTAACAGAAAAATTAACAAAGAAAGCATTTTAAATTGTATCTTTAGGCACTTACTAGCAGCCTGTCACAGAAACCCATCATTTGTTCCCATTTCTTTAGCTGAATCTACAAAAAAAATGCCAAAGACAACACAGTTGGGCAGGCATAAAATCCTATTTTTCCTTCAACAAGGTGATTCCAAAAACACTATTAGCTGAAAACTTGGAATATCTTGGCACGGTGTGCAGTGTGTCCTTAAAAAAAACTGACAAAACTGGGCAAGTGGAGGGAAAAAGAAGAAATGCCAGGCCTTCAAAACTATGTACAGCAGATCAACGGTGCCTGAATGTCATGTCCTTAAGAAATAGGAAAAATCCAGCAAAGACCTGACACAGGATCTGAAAGATGCATCTGACTCTTCAGTTGATCCATCTGCTGGCTGTCGATTCTGTCCATTCTTATGGAAGAGAAACAGGAAGAAAAGGATGAGGTATGCCAGATTACATAAGAACTGGACTGAAAACCAGTGGCAACAGGTCTGATGGAGTGATGAATCCAGATTTGAAATTTACAGTTCAAATCATTGCTAATAGGCACAGTAGTGAATGTCTACAGCCATTTGTAAAATATACTCGAGGTTCTGTCATGTTTGGGGCTGCATTTCAGTCAGTGGAGTTGGGGACCTCATCAAAATCAATGGAATTATGGACACAGAAAAGTAGCATCAGCTTTTGATTCACTGTGCAGTACATGGAAAGCATCTGATTGGCAGTTGCTTCATTTTTCAGCATGACAATGATCACAAACACACTGCCAGTGCGGCGTCCACAGAGCCCGGACCTCAATGTCATTGAAGCAGTGTGGGATCATCCTGACAGAGAACGGAACAAAAGGCAGCCAACATCCAAAGAAGAGCTTTGAATGTCCTCCAAGAAGCCTGGCGAACTATTCCTGAAGACTTAAAGAAATGACAAGAAAGCTGCCGAAGAGAGTTCAGGCTGTGCTGAAGAACAAAGGTGGTCACACCAAATATTGACTTCCAAGCTCATTAAATGATTTACATAAAGATGAGTGGAAATACAGTATATAAGGCAACAAAAAAAAAAAGGTTGCACAATTTTTTTTCCTATTTTCCCAGCAAAATATAAAGAATTGAGGAATGGCTCAAGACCTTTGCACAGTTCTTTAGGTCTCTGAGAGGGGCAACATTTCTCATGAAGCAAATGTCAAGTTTGTAAACAAAAAAAATATCGCTAGATTGAAATGTCAGTGAGTTCATTTGGCCTTCAATTCATTCTGTTCTTCCTGCAACTCAATCAGGGTAAAACTATTATTATAGGAGAGCAACAATAAATACCTTCCTGGCACGAGTCTCCTGTCTTTCCATCAGGACAGATACATTGTCCAGTTATGGGATCGCAAGGAGCTCCGCTGCAGTCACAGGTCAGGTGACAGTTCTGTCCGTAGCTTCCAGCCTGGCAGGCTAGCAACACAAAACACACAAGAGACACAACAGTCATCATGTAACTCAAGAAAAAAAACACAAGTCTGGATAACACAATAGTGAAAAAAAAATGGTTAAGAAAGACAGCTGGACGAGTGAAAATGTTGAAATCATAATCACGTGATGTTTATTTATTCAGCCTCTGCCAAAAGCTTCTGCTGTAATAACTGAATTAAACAGCCCCTGTCATGACCTGGCCTGCAACTTAAGCTAAGGACAATCTAAAGAAAAAAAAACTTTTATTTGGTTTGACTAAGCCAGCAAGCCTAGGCTTGGACTGTGCACTGGTGCTGACACACAATAATTCTGCTCTGTTATCTTAGTCCGCTCCACAGAGACACAAAGTGATGTTTTTAGCAGAGGCTCCTGAACACCATTCGGTATCACTCTAGAGCACCGCAGAGAGGGTTGAACTTTCCATCAACCGGCAGGGCAAACAGCCAGATGACACCCTGCTGTTCAGGAACACTACATTTTAGTTGTGTAGTTTGTAATCACAAGAACACCTGCACTGACCGGGTGAATTCAACTGAAAGCCCTTTTTTTTTTGTTTGTTTTTATTTCACCTACTAAATCCACTCAATCAATCAAAGCCATCGGAAAATGAATAGAAGCAGGAGGTGAGGAACAAAGGAATGAAGGAAGGTTTATATGTGTTATAGGAAATTAAAAATGTGACAAAGGTGAGCAGACTCATTCATAATAAAATGTGTTGCTTTGTGCTGTCAGGGTGGCATTTTATCAGAAAAAAACACACACAATTGCACAAGCACCAAGTATGCAAACTATAACCATGCCTGTGGACACGTGTCAGTGTGCAAGGCCACGCAGTTCACAAATTCACACACATTATTAAACTCTGTGGTCTTTGACTATAAAAGCTGTGACCACATGAGTGCACTGTGGAATCCAGCTTTGTGGAGAATGTCACACATAAACAGTGCATTTGATAGAGTTTAAAAGGAGCAAATATTATGCTTGATATTATGATATGACATTATGGATGTAAGCCAAACGTCTTAAAAGAACAGCACTGCATATATTAGCCCCAAAATAACTGAACATGTGCTCTTCCATTGGCTTTTTTAAAGTGTTTTAAATCCTTTTTTGGCTTACCCAGTTGACAGTTATGACCGTGAAGGCCTGCAGGACACTGCTGGCTGCACTCTCCAGTCTTGGGGTCACATGACCCTCCACCTGGACAGTCACATGGCTGCTCACATCCTGCCCCGAAAAAGCCTGGATCACATTCTACAATGAGACATACAGATGCGTAAAAGATGACTCCAAGTTTATTTCCTTTCAGCGGCTAACATTAGAGATATATCACTGCAACTGGAAACATAAATGCTCTGAACCTGTGAAGCAGTCAATAAAGTAATGCACCCTTATTCATGTTCAGCCTGAAAATGTGGTCAAACACAAATCTTAACCACTTCATTCCCACCGTTGAATAAACGTGCTCCGAGAAGCGCTCGTACCTTTCTCACACCGTAGGCCGTGGTATGCAGCCTTACAGGAACAGCTCCCCGTTTTGGGGTCACAGCCAGTGGAATGTTCTTGAACGCAGTCGCATTCCTTGGAACAGCCTGCACCGTGTGTCCACCTGGGACAAGCTGAGGGGTTTTAAAAACAGACAAAAGGCATGAGTTAGGTTGATGTATGACGATGGATGGTTTCAATATGCTCTCGTGTTTGCGGGACACTACACACAAAAAATATACACACGTTATACACATTTATTTAAGTAGCAATAGCTGCGGTAATACTGCACTAAAACAACTTCAGTTTCTGTTATTTAAAGTTTGGGTGGTCACAGTCGATTCAAAGAAAAACGCAAACTATTGAAATGAAACTTTCTCTGTATCAAAATGCATTTAAGTATGAGCCAAACAAACACACTCATAACACGATGGGTGTTATGACAACGTCAGATTTCTGCTGGCTTTAGTCATGTGACCGCTGCCTCCTTTTTTCACTTGATTTATTGAACTTTGACTCATCTGACAGTTTGTGCAGTTACTTTGCTTTTCTGCTTATACAGAAAAGCAATTAATAAACAGAGTTAAGTGTTATGCGTGACGTTTAAGTCTGAGAATCGCTACATCCCTCGGTTTGAATCTTGCCAAGATTGTCCCCACACAACAACAAAAACTGAACTGCACTCCACCCTGTCCCTCTACACACTGGCTTTATGTTAGGTGCAGCTGCAGGCTCTAGTTACACCCTCTCCACCCTCTCCAACGTCCCGCTGCAGGATGAAGTGGACAGCTGTGAGAATCTGATAATATTCCTTGTGCACATTCTCCCATCATTTAGTTGGGTCTTAGAAGAGTGAGCAGCTTCCACACTGAGAAATTAAGAGCAAAACTTTGTCGCCATGTCTTTCCGGAGGCTTTGGAGCACCCCTAAAGCAATGGGGGACGTCAGCATGGTGACAGAGGAGCTGAAGAATCTTTATTACAAGAGGCTGCTGCCAATAGAAAAATACTATTCTTTCCATCACTTTCACTCACCAAGCTATGAGGATGCAGACTTTGGCAACAAACCAATGGTGCTGGTGATGGGTCAGTACTCAACAGGAAAGACTACTTTTATCAGGTAAGCTCAGGACTTCGATGACTAAAAAAATTGCAGTTACTTGTACATGCATTAATTTACTGTGTTGGGAACAAGGGGAATAACGGTGCTGGTTTGCACCATGTGTATCTTAAGGTATCTCATAGAGCAAGATTTTCTTGGCAGCAGAGTTGGGCCAGAGCCAACTACCGACTGTTTCACTGCCCTCATGTATGGAGAAGTCGAGGGAATCATCCCTGGGAATGCCCTGACGATGGACCCGAAAAAGCCCTTTCGCAACCTTGACCCTTTTGGAAACTCGTTTCTGAACAGGTGATCGGAGTTCACAGGCAAAAGTGGAGAGTGCATTCCTAACTATTTAAGCACTGATAGGATGATACTTTGCCATTATTCCAGAGAAAGCAATGAAGTAATCTTGAAATGCACTGCATTTAACCATGCAAGAAAAATCTTTACAGGTTTCAGTGTGTTCAGATGCCAAATCGGGTCCTCGAGAGCATCAGCATAATAGACACGCCAGGCATCCTGACTGCTGCGAAAAGAAAACTGAGCCGAGGTGAGACAGAACGTCTTCTAATTCCCCTTTTAGTGTCAGAGGGAGTTAATAAGTCTTTGCTTCTGTTAATGTTGGACTACGCTTTTGTCAGGCCCGTGCAAATCCCTGTGGGAGCAGAGTCATAGAAGATGCAATAAAGCAAGAACATTTTCAGCCCAGCATAATTCAAACACTTGAAGTCAGAAGCAAAGCAGATGAAAGCAATATGATGGTGGGCTGGCGGGAGATAAGCAGTGAGCAACTGAAAAGGCTCTGCTTTTGTTTTATAGACACATTTTCCAGTGGGTGTAACCGAAATGGCTTGGAACCAGTGAGGGCCTCTGGGATGTGTAAAATGTTCCTCGATGCCTTGAGGCTGTGAGGCTAGCTCTATTACATATAATGTTAATGAAACCCCTATGTTTCTGTTCCTTCTCCCCAGGCTATGACTTCCCAGCAGTGCTGCGCTGGTTTGCAGAGCGCGTCGATCGAATCATCCTGCTGTTTGATGCGCATAAGCTGGAGTTTTCTGATGAGCTCACACGAGCATTTGGGGCTCTGTGCGGTTACGAGGACAAGTTGCGTGTGGTTCTCAACAAAGCTGACAGGGTGGACTCTCAGCAGCTGATGAGAGTGTATGGCGCCCTCATGTGGTCACTGGGCAAAGTGTTTCGAACCCCTGAAATTTTGCGGGTTTACATCGGATCTTTCTGGTCCGAGCCGAGGCAGACGTGCGACCACTACCAGCTGATAGAGCTGGAGGAGGAGGATCTTTTGGCCGACATAAGGAACCTGCCACGCAATGCTGCAGTGCGCAAGCTGAACGACCTGGTGAAGAGGGCGCGCTTAGTGAGGGTCAGAAATCATCTGCTATATTAAGCCCCAAACCACACTTTACAGATCTATATTTACAAACCCAGCTGTTGTCTTGATTTTATGTCTCATTTCAGCTTTGTTCTCTTCACAGGCTCATGCACACATCATCAGCTATCTGAAGCAGGAGATGCCAACAATTTTTTGCAAAGAAAGCAAGAAGCACAACCTGATCTACCAGCTTCCTGTCATTTTTAACAAGATTCAGCAGCAGCATCGAGTCCCAGCTGGTGACTTCCCTGACTGCACCAAGATGCAGGTCAAACTTTTTTTTTTTTATTGTTGCCTAATTACCATATTTCAAAGAATGTATTCACTCTTATGTTCTGTGTGAGCCTCACATGTGATTGCGTACATTTTCAGGAGAAACTTTTGAGTCAAGACTTCTCAAAGTTCAAGAGACTCAAACCGAGTCTTATGACCTCCTTGGATAAACTCCTCACCACTGACATTGCCAATCTGGTGCCCTTACTCCAGAATCAAGAACCAAGAAAGAAATCTCTCCCTGGAGTGCTGGACGGGGAATTTTTGGGAACATTCAGGCCCGACCATTACAGGAGACACCCATTCAAGGAACCCCCCAAAGATGAGGGGAGCGAGGCAGATTTTGATGAGTGGGTAGTGGAGAAACACAAGCCTAAGTATGATGAGATTTTCTACAACCTCAGTCCAAATGCGGGCAAACTTAGCGGAACAAAAGTCAAAGAGTGGATGACAAAAACTCTTCTGCCCAACTCTGTGCTCGCTCACGTCTGGAGGCTGTCCGATGTAGACGGGGACGGTATGCTGGACAATGAGGAGTTTGCTTTGGCAGTGCACCTTATTGAGGGAAAACTGGAGGGCCACTGGCTCCCCAGAGAGCTGCCTCCACACCTGGTGCCACCATCAAAACGGCTAAGTACAGCGAGCGACGCATCAACGTGAACTTGTTATCAAAAGGAAACTGAAAGCTGAGAACGTGCATTCATTACATGTAAAATTAGTACAAAATTTTCTGAATGTCAACTAAGCTGTTAGCAGCTTGATGGTGAAAAGTACTAACAAAACTGAAGTGCATGTGAGCGCGAACCTGAAAAGGTAGCAGCTGACACCAAAACCTAAAGCTTATTAGTGGTTTTGATTGCTGTTTGTTTGTTTACAATCACATTATTAAAGTTATCCTACAAGAAAAAACAACAGCCAATTTTGCCAATTATATGGATAGTCTCTCTTTGGTTAAAGCAGTAAGACTTTCATATTTTCTGATTGTAAAGCATTTTTTTTAATCAATGACATTAATGAAAAAACATTAACATTATCACTGTTGCCACCAATATTTTGTACTCTAAAAATTCTCACTCACCTAGGTGGCAAAAACGGCCGTATAATCCTGGAGCGCACAGGCAGGCTCCGTAAAGACGGTGGCAGCGTCCACTGTTGGGACAGTTGCACCTTCTTCTGCAGTGCCTCCCAAAAAAACCCTTTGGGCAACCTGTGAGCAAGAATAATGCCAAATAAATTGGTCCTTGCTTGTCAAAAAAGGAAATCCACTGTAATAAGGCCAAGAGCTACAAATTAAAGCTACATAACAAATACATTTTCAGTTTAAGTTTTTCTCTTTCTTTCCAACATAAATCTTTTTAATGACTCTGACAATTTGGGGGGATAAAAGTGCTCTTACAGATGTCTAATCACAAAGTCAAATTCATGTGGAGGGGGTCACGAGCAAACTAGACCCAGGTGGTTGCGTGTGTCTGTAGGAATGTGTGTATGCAAACCATCCTCGCAGAACGAGCCTTGCACCCCAGGGGGGCACAAACACTTCCCAGTCACAGGGTCACAGGAGCCTCCATTCTGACAGCGGCACAGACTGTTACAGGCCTGCCCATAGCTCCCCTGTGGACAAGCTAAAGAGAAAGGACGTGGAGATGCAGATTTATTGGCTCAAACTGTGGAAAAAAAAAACAAACATAAATGTGAAAATAAGTGGCAAAAGCTAGGGTTTTGCTCTAGTGTTAGAAAGTCAGTAAACGCTTTCACCTTCCTTCCTCTCTTTCCTCATGGTGTGGGCCTGCCTGAATTTCCTAATCTCAGTGGCATTGTTAGCAGTTCTGAGAAGAAACAGCTGGCTGTTTAAGATGTGCTCAAGTGTTCTAATCCATCAAATTAATTGCTGCTTAAATTCAGTATCGCAGATTCTCTGCAACAGTTTTATGTCGCTCCACGGGAGGATAAAAACGTTTAAAATAATGTGGCACATTTTAACATCAGAACAGACACAGGAAATACTTTAGAATTAATTAATATATAAATGAAGGGGCAAGACATATTTGGAGAAATTCATGCAACCAAATTGAACCAAAAGGTAGTGAACAGGTCAGTAGGCAAGGGTGTAATTTTGTAATGGTGTGCATTCTTGGCCACGTCCCCCTGGTTTTAATCTCAAGGAACTTCCTGAATAAAGGTTAAATAAAATAAATACTTAAGACATGCTGTTTAAATACCACAAATACTTGTATTACTTCAATAACAATATCAAAATATTGCTATTAAATACTGTCATGCTGCTTCTGAGAGATCATTCAAATATAATTCAAATAGTTTAAGATATAGGGTAAAAGAGTGTAAAATCAGTTAATTATATTTCTCTATATATGCACACAACTCCATGCAATAAAAATGTTATGCTACATTTTTTAGAGGCCACAGATGGTCCATATTTTTTTTCCTTATTGACCTCTATGTTCTTGCCTACTGCAACATTCCCCATATCTTTGCTTCAGGCACCAATATTCCTCATCTACGCCACCTGAAAATGCTGCCCAGTCCCATCACCTTCAGGGTGTACATCTGAACACTGCCACCTCGGAAGCTCGTTTCTAAAGGTGACAGATTGCTTCTAACGGACTTATCACACGTGGCTCTCCTCCTGTGATTACTAGCCTGACTTGGGTTCAGACCAAAAGACAGCCATTAATCACAGAGCTGGATGGGAACAATGAAGCTTTGCTTTGTAACCCGGTAGTGGACATCCTTGGCCTCAGGCTGTGCTCTTCCAGATTGATTCCCCTGGCCCTCTTGTGTTCTGGAGCCCATAAACAACACAGCCTCCCACACAGAGGAGCCGTCAGGTTTTGATGCATGATGCTGGATCGATACTCAGGGGGAGCTATGCCATCTTTCTTAAACTAGACCATATTGCTAAAGGTAGTTCAAATAGACCTGGGAGAAGATGCGCCTTGTGGGACAAACCAGGCTGCATCCATGTGTGCCTATGCACTGTACTGTTCACTGTACAACTGAATCAGCCGTCTGATCTTGACATGACTCATTCACTTTGGTCTTCCTTCCAGTATTAAGGTCAAAAGGTCAAAAAAGAAGAAATTTAGACCTGTCTAAAAATTAGATGCGAGGACCATTAACATGTGCCACTTAAAAACATAGTAAATATGAAGCCTTTTTCCTCTCTAAGGCTCACTAGTCAAAACTTTGTCATAACATATTGTTTGCATAGGAAATACTCCTATGAAACCACCAACTGCTTTCATTTTTTTTTGTACATAACAAGCCAATGAGCTATAGCCTATTATTTATGAGCTTTAAAAATGCTGCCATATAGATTTTATTCCTTTTTTATTTGCTAAGCTAAGCTAACTTGCTGTAGCATACTGATGAGAGGTGGCACATGATTTAACCCACAGCAACAGTGTCACGAATTTGTGTTATGAAGGAAAGGCGTAACTGCAGAACACTCTAATGAGCCTCACTCTCGTTGCAGATGACCCCCGTCCAGCCGGGCGAGCATTCGCATCGGTCTCTGTTTTCAGTGCATGCTCCATGCGCACAGTCTTCACAGCTTACACTGCAGTCCTCCCCAAATGAGCCATCTAGACACACTAGAAAGAAAATAGCAAACTTTTCTTTTTTATAAGTTCTTGAAGCTCGTCAACATTTAATAGGAAAACAGTAAAATAACTTCAGAATCATCATTCATGCTGTTATTATTTTTTTTTATTTTTTTACTGTACCTATGTGACTCTCCAGTCTAAACTCTCCCCTGCGCTCTCTCAGGATTTCTAATTCTTTTTCGCTGTCACCGTGGTGACTACCATCATCGCCGTCGTCGTGGCTGCCGTAACGGGAGTGCAAGGCTGCCGTGTACTGCAGGAGCCGAGGAGCCTTGCGGAACAGCAGGTCTGGCAATCTGTCCGCCTCGAGCGGCTCCTCCTCATCTTCCTCTTCTTCCTCCTCCAGTTCTCTGCTATAAAGAGCTAAAGACACCGAGCGCAAGGTCGGTGTCATGGTGAAGAAATGCAGTTACGTTCTTTGGAAAGTTGAAAATGTTACTCACAGACACAAGAGTGCTGGTCCTCATCCAATCGGAAGCCCTGTCGACAAAAGCACTCGTACGTTCCCAGGGTGTTGCTGCAGTAATGTTCACAGCCCGAGGTCTCTGCCAGGCACTCGTCAATGTCTAATGGAAGAAAATGCAAACAAAGCGCAGGCAGATGAAAGAATAATGACAGTGCAACTCAAGTGTGGCATTGCAAGTAGATATGGATTTTTTTGATGTTGTTGTTTTGCCTCAGTGTTTGATTTAACATCTTCTACCCATCTAAACGTTGCACTTGATTGTACAAAGTTTATTCGTTCTTGAGTAAAACGTTCTCTTTTTTCCCCGTTTTCTAGTAGGAATTGGCCTTGAAAGGATTAATTTCTCAGCACTCAGTTAGTAAATGCGCTTTGGGAATTTGTGTCATACACGGCTTTGCCACAACACAGAAAACCCTCCTAATAAGTACCAGACTAGATGATCTGCTAAGAGTCCACTCTTACCGTCGCAGCTGCAGCCGTCTGGGTTTAGTCTGTAGCCAGCCCAGCAGCTGCACTCATAGCCGCCTGGATAATTTCTACAGAAGTGGCTGCAGCAAGACTCCTCACTCGCACACTCATTATTATCTGAGGAAAGCACAACGTTTTAAAGAGTTGGGATCAACAGATTGTCTGAAGGACTGAAGCACAAAGTCAAAAAAAATTAAAATGAAAGAAGTGGGTGAAAAAAGAAAGAAAGACAGAATACTGTCTTTAAACTATTTAGAGCACTGTAGATATAGAAGGTCTTACCTACACAGGTCTTCCTGTCTTGGTCCAGCTGGTAGCCTTGGGTGCAGGAGCAAAGGGGGCCGTTGGTCGTGTGCTCACAATGATGAGAGCAACCGCCGTTGTTCTTCTCACAGCTGTTCACTATCTCCATCTCAATGCCTGAAGATGAAAAGACCAAACCACAGCAACAGTACACAACAAGAGATGCAGAATAAGGACAATGATGGGGGCATTTCTGGCTAATAGAGACTCTGTAAATCTTATTTCTTTTGGTATTTTACATGTTTTACCTAAATACCTTTTTATGATGATGATATTATGATGGAAAATTCAAGTTCTGCAATTCAAGTTAAAGCAAAGTTCACAAGTAATATAGTATTTGTGTCAAAGTTCTGCCTTTTGCTGAAATTAAGCAAGTAATAATAATTCAAGAATTACAGTTTGTGAAAGGCAGGGTGAATTTCTTACTTACGGTAGCACTGTGTAGCATCAGCACCAAGTTCAAAACCGGGATGACACACACAGCTAAAGGAACCCAACATGTTGACACAACCGTGGGAGCACTTGGCGTGGCCAGAGCTGCACTCATCAATGTCTATAAGAGTCAGATATTAATACACACAAATGCTCATGTTTAGATACCGACAAATGTAGACAACCACACAAAAGCGTGTAAGAAGAAATGAGCATAAAAAGTCAAGAAGTCATTGATTCTAGCAAAGATTTATCTGCTTTACAGTGTTGCAAAACTCTAGAATATAACTCAGGGTCATATTGAGAAACAGTTGAGGTCAAGAGGATTTTAGTGTTTGTGGAAGTGTGTTCTTGTACTTAAACTATTCACCAGAATTATGTAACCTGACATTCTTGGCCAAGTAGCAGCTAACTCTTTGTACTAGAAGGGTATCATACTGCGACGAATCCAAACACATGTACAGTCATGTGAAAAACTAAATACATTTCTCAATAGCTTGTTAAACCACCTTTAGCAGCAATAACTTTAAGTAATCATTTTCTGTATGACTTTATCAGCCTCTCACATCATTGTGGAGGAATTTTGGCCCACTCTTCTTTTTATTATGTTGCTTCAGTTAACTGAGGTAAGTAGGCATTCATTTATTTACAGCTCTTTAATCAGGTTGAAGTCTGGGCTTTGACTGGGTCACTGCAACACCTTGATTCTTTTCGTTTGGGATCATTATCCTGTTTCATGACCCAGTTTCAGCCAAGCTTCAGCTCGTGGACAGATGGCCTCACATTTGAACCTAGAATACTTTGTTATACAGAAGAGCTAAAAGCAAGCCCAAATCATCACCCTTCCACCACTGTGCTTGATAGTTGGTATGTGGTGTTTGTGCTGATATGCTGTGTTTGCGTTTCTCCAAATGTGGTGCTGTGCATTATGACCAAACATCTTCAGTTTGGTCTCATCTGTCCAAAGGACATTGTTCCAGAAATCTTGCAAAAAGCTTTCTAGTGGCAACACTTCCAAACAAGCCAAACGCAGTCAGTGAGCTTTAACAACTGAGGACTGTAGAGTCTGAAATGTAGCTCTTGGGGTTTTTTTGCATTTTCTCTGAGCACTGCACAATCTCACCTTGGGGTGACTTTGCTGGAACGATGACAACACTGTGTTAACACACACCTGAAAGCTCCAGACCTGCAAGCTGCCAAAACTTCAGCTTTTATAGAGGTGCTAACACTTTGCAGATGTCCAAATAATTAAGTACTTTTGATTAGCAACGTCTAGGTGCTACTTACCCTCTTAATTCCTATGGAAACAGGAAGAGTGTCGTTCGTTTCTCACTGGACTGCACAGAACACTTTTTTTTTTCACACGACTATACATTGATAAAAACATCTCATGCACCATGACAGAAATCTTGTCTGAGTCTTAGCTCTGTGTGTGAGAGGGATTCCTCACCTTCACAGTTCTTGTCGTCTCCAGCCGGTGTAAAACCAGGTCGGCAGCTGCAGCGAACTCGGCCTTCTTCTGAAGTACACAGCTGGCTGCAGCCTCCATTCCTCTCCTCACAGGGGTCCCTCACTAACACAGAGAAAAGGATACACATGCACATATTGAAAGAATGAAGCCAGGTCAGGCCAGTTCATAAGGACAGTTTTTATTCTTGACATCTAAATTTGAATCATGCACATTCATCTATTAATGGTTTACCATATTCTGGTTATGATATATCAAGAGCCCTGATAAAAATCAATCAACCCATTAGAAAATCCATGAAGACTAATCAGATTTTGAGCTCTGTAATGCACAATGACCTTTTTTTTTCCCCCCTCCATAAGTCTGCCACTTTAACAGATTTCCCTATACCAAAAGGTAGGCTGACTTACATTTACAGTGTTTGCCATCTCTCTGCAGCTGGTAGTTCTTCCGACACTCACATTTGTAGTGATTGTTCCCCATGTCCACACACTTGTGCTCACATCCACCATTCAAGACAGAGCAGGAATTCACAGCTTAAATGCAAAAAAAAAAAAAAAGCAAACGAGTGCTCAGTTAAATAAAAAATAAATAAATCAGCTCAGGTGCTCACCTGCAGATTTAATGGGCAAGAAAGTTGTACTAGGTTTGCAGTAACTCAGAAAGGATGACAAATATAATTGAATTTTCTGGCAATCCAAAATGCCTTTCACAGCTCAAATTGCACAGCCATATAATTGTGGAAAACACTCGGGTAAATGCAGGAAACTGGACTGTTGGTCCAATAAGAACCCCTGGTTTACTTTCTAATGAGCTTTCCATCCTATCATTCCAGTGACTTAATGACGTGCCAAATATGAATATTAGCCGTGTGCCTTATGGGTGCTCTAACACAGACATGATGACACAGGCTGTAAAACTGAAAGAACGGCAGGCTTTTAATGCTGATGACTTCAACAGACACAATTAACCATCTCTCTGCATCCATACCTATCCTTTACCACGAAGCTGCAGCTGGAAACTGAGAGCATTAAAGAACATAAATAGGAGTACAGATTTTCACCAAGTAACAAATTGTTTCATTACCTTACAAATTTTATGGAGCTAAAAGGGTAAAAGTACTTTACCACCTTGCATTTCCCCCTTTTAAATTGTGTCTGAACTTCTCACAAGGATTATTCAATGAAGCTCTGAGCTTCTATTCTTTTATTCTGTTTTTTCAGTGTGTCTGTTTGTTACATTTGTACAAAACCCAAAGTGAAAAAAAAAAAGACTTCTGGCATTAACTGTGCAGAAGAAAGTCCAGTGACTGCGACCAAGCAAGACTGCTTTTCATTGGACTGAACGCTTACTGGCCACTTCATTTGGTAGACTTTGCCAGTATTGGCTTCAGAACTGCCTTAATTATTTGTGGCACAGATTCAACAAGGTGCTGGAAACATTCCCCAAAGATTTTGGTCCATATTGGCATGATAGCATCACACAGTTGCTGCAGATCCATGATGCAAATCTACCTCTGTGAGATATGGTGAATGTGGAGTATCATGTTTGAGAAACCACTTTGATATGATTTGCGCTTTGTGCCAAGAATCTATCCCCAAGACCATTCACCCCGAGAACTGTTGCACAGGATAGTTTCTCTTCGTCAGACAACTCTCTGCAAACCCCAGAGGTGGAAACACTCAGACCATCTGGCACCAACAGTCAGGCCACATTCAAAGTCGCTTAACTCACCTTGATCATGTCTTCACGCTTAGATGCATTGAGCTGCTGATTGACTGATTAGATGTTTGTGTTAACAAGCAGTTGAGCAGGTGTTCCTAATGCAGTGGCCGATGAGTGTACATTTCAATCAAATGGATGTATAATGCTATGCCTCCTGTTTGCAGTCTTTATTCTAAGTTATGTAGCTGCTTGCTTAAGTTTCATATAATAAATTTAGATGGTGAGACTGACATTAATATTCCTTTCTAACACTTGGCCAGAAAGCTCATAAGCAAATCTCAGAATGTCAAGCTATTCTTCAAAGGGGCAATAAATTCAAAAACTGTTTAAAAACGGTACTTTATCTGTGTGTTATTACACAGAGAGAATGCAAAAATCCTGAATTATTAATGTGGAAAGAATACCGTGTGGGGAGGAGCGGAGAGAAAAATCGTTTCCTCGAGTGCAATAAATTCTTTTGTTTTGTACTTACAAATGCAGGTCCGACCATCAGAGTGCATACGGAAGCCTTCGCTGCACTCACAGTGATAAGAGCCTGGAGTGTTGACACACGTCTGCTGGCATCCTCCATTGAGCTCCTCACACTCATTTACATCTGAACACACAGATATGCAATACATACGTATATACTGATTACAAAAACTCCTTAACAGAACTGAATATTTCTACAAGGCAGCTCAAAACCACTTCAGGAGTCATTAAAGGACAGCCAGCCTCTGGCTGTCTCAAATATCAAATTTACAAGCATGACAGTGATGAATATGGCACAACTAGAAGCCCACATAAACAGTTTCTCTGCTTTTTGATTAAAGCAATGAGAGACTGGTGAGAGAAAAATACTTGACTTGATGGAGGATTAAAATAAGCATTTTAGAAACAAGGAATTTATTACATCCTTAATTAAAAAAAAAAACTCCCGCCCAGCTTTGAGGTGGTCTATTTAAACATTCTATTTGATGCAGGCCAAATAACAGAAAACGAACAGCGCAGTCTTGCAGCAGTGTAGAATAAAGAGTTGTAATTATGTCTTTTTAACCAAAGCTCCAGTTTCTCCTGTTTTAAATGTTGACTGCTATGTGTAAGGTTCAGCTTATCCCCCTTTAACTCTTCCAGTTTTAATAGTGAAGAACACTAAAAGCTTGCTGCACATTATGTATATAGTTTCTCCTGTCCATTTGTGAACAAAACAATGAATCACTGAATCTCAGCCACACTGAGCTCTGACGCTCTATGAAAGAAATTTACATCTACAGTGTCTTTGAGGTGAATGATGAGTAGTTTATCATGCTGTTTGCACAGTATGCATTTAATCACTGCTTCCTACAGTTCTTCATGTGTGTCAGACTGATGTTTATGTTCCACACAGAGATTCAACTCACATACATTTGGACAACGCATCAAACATCCTCCAAACCTCTTCCCGCTTGTCATCTCTGACTTTTCGGATCACTCTAATGAAGGCTATGTCTACGTGTGCAGTGAGGGGGCAAATAAAGTTTCATTTTCTCTTTTCTTTTTTTCCCAGGAACATGTGGCTCAGTTTGTTTGAGCAAGCATTATACTACCGTCATTTTGGTTTTGGTGAGGTCAGAGAATTTCCCAAGTAGTGCAAATATACTAAATGGTTTTCAGATAGCTTATATGTGTGTTTATTTGTGTTTGTGTGTGTTTTCTCTCTCTACAGTTTCACTTCTCGCGCAGACCCGTGTGGGCAGTCTTCTCCGTAGCGATCGCAAAACTATCTTAACTTTAAAAAATTCCTAATGGGTTGCCCCATTTTTTAAACGCATAGATGAGTGCTAAAAGAAATATTTAGCACTCAACCCACTTATAACAAGGCTCTTTTGTACAACAACAGCTGTTGCAGAGGATGATAACATGCAGAACAACTGCAGAGAAAGAAGTTTGTCAAGGTTGCTTATCGACTTCCTTGGCTGAAAGGATTTCAACATGAGACACACAATTGGAGCGTCTCACCCGTGGGTGAGGAGGTGATATCACGTGACAGTAGAACTGCTGATCTGGCGCCTACAATTAGGCAAAACAGCAGCCCTACTAAGTAAGTTGTCTCACTAATCTCTTCAGGATGTTAAAATGACTTCAGTTCTGAACAGATTCTAAGAAGAGGAATGTCATTTTCTTTTCACACAAAAGCCCCTAAAATAAGAGCTTAACAGCTGCTAAAGCTGCTCACACTTGACTTCTCCAGTTCTCCAGTAACCTCTCACGCACAAAAATGTTACAGTGACAATATGCTGTCTTAAAGGTCAAAGATCAGGGACACTTGTTCACACCTGTAGCTTTTAGGAACAAATGGGCCGACCGCTACCTCGGCGCATTTCTTCCAGATGAGACAGATGAACTGAGAAGGCTCTCTGACATGGTTATAAGATCTCAGCACCACCTGTGAGGCTGATGTAGCTCTTTACAGCCTAAAGTCTAGACAGATGCGTGGGTCTACAAAAACCAGATCATTTTAGTGTGACAGAATCAATAAAGGGCCGCTGAATTCATTCACATGGATGAGTGTGACCAAATGAAATGCACACAGTAATTTATAGATGGCACCAATGTTTTGATCCAAAAAATTGAATGTGCCATCTATAAATATTTTATACATTTAACATTTTTCTCTCGGAATTCATAAAGCCTGAAAGATATACGATGAATGGTAAAAAAAAAGGCCTGAATTAAATGTACAGTGACCATTCTGCAGAACTGAGAGCCACAGGGCCAGGTGAATGATAGTACGTATGTATCTATCTATACAGTAATGAACTCTGAGAGTGTACTATATCAAAAGGAGCAAGTGCAGTAAAACTTTTAATCAAGATAATAAGCAGAAATTAAACAATTCCACCAAATATATAAATAGATAATATAGAGAGAAAGTTGCATCAAAAGAACTGAGTGGCAGGGATATTAACTGCCCGTCGTATCCTTCCTACTCTTTTTACTAAGTCCACATGAACTGGCATAGAATTTTCATGACTGCTTCTTGATTGTGACTCCATCTCGCTGGGAAAAATCTGACCACGGGCAGTCAAAGTAAGCACGTGTAAAATGCCTTTATTTTAGACCCCATAACTAATTACTCTAACTAATTAGGTGCATTTATGATTTCAAAATAAAGGTATGTAGGTTTATGTCTGTTTGTGCTGAAAACCTAATAATGACTTCATAATTAATTAACTATCATGCAATTATATTATATTATATTATATTATATTATATTATATTATATTATATTATATTATATTATATTATATTATATTATATTATATTATATTATATTATATTATATTATATTATATTATATTATATTATATTATATTATATTGAAGTTAGCCCCAGTTGGCCTGTCTGTGTTTGTGTATACCAGTTATTTCTAGATGTCCATCTTACCCTGACAGGCCTTGCCATCTGGCCCCAACCTACTGCCTTCAGGACATTTGCAGTAGTAGCTGCCAATGGTGTTGCAACAGTACCCCTCACAGCCGCCTTCATCCACTTCACATTCGTTAACATCTGAAAGAAAAGGGTTAAAGGCCAGGTTCACTAACTCAATGCACAGTCAACAAAACAGTGCAGATTAATTAACTGGGAGGAGAAAAAGATTTTTGGCCCCACTGCCCCATCAATTTTGCAGGGTTCTTCTTTGTTTGTTTCTTTGCTTCTTTCCTTTCTGAGCTGAAAGTAAATCACCTCTCCTGAGTTTATTATCTCTCATCACTGCACTGATCCTGACCAGCTGACTCGCAAGATGATCTCTTTGACAGAGACACTTTGCTGTTACTGAATCCCCCAAAACAACAACTACCGTTACTTAGTCAGTGAGCCAGAATTTAAGGACCAGTAGAGTCATAAAGCAAAATGAAAGAACAGGAGAATATAAAACATGCATCTTGCACCAAAGATGTACAAAGTCAGCTACTTCCACTCATTGAAGGCTTTCCCTGATTTTATTTGAGTTTTTAATTTGCTTTGGATTGTTTTTTGTTTGTTTGTTTATTTCTTGCATTTGTTACTTTTGTTTTATACTGATTTTTTGTGATCACCCTCAGCTGTGAGCAGAAATTTTGTCTATAAAAATTATGAACAGAATCAGTGAAAAGGACAGACCTTCAGCACCACCAAGAATGAGTTTGACTTATTGTCAACAATGCGGACCAAGCTATCACAACCTGTACACAGGGGCCGGATAGCCCACAACAACATGCCCAATACCCCATCTTCCCAAAGCACTCCCCCGAGGATACCCCAAGGGATGCAAACTCCCAGACTCCACTTCCTCTACAGAAGGCATGTCAGACATACCTTCAAATATCCCTGAAAGGATGAAGAGCTGGTTCAGTGTTCCACAACCAGTATGAAAACTGCAATGATCCTCTGGAATCTGAGGTTCAACTAACAGACAGATTCTCCAGCCTCCTGGCATAGAGCTTCCCAGGGGAGGCTGAGGAACATGATCCCCCTCCAGAACCCGTTCTTGAAGAGGGGAACCACCACCCCAGTTTGCCAATCCAGAGGCACTGTCCCCAACCTCCACACAACATCGCAGGAGTGTGTCAGCCAAGACAGCCCCACAGCATCCACAGCCATGAGAAACTCAGGATGAATCACCCCAGTGGCCCTGGCAGTGGCACCAAGGAGTTGTTTAGTGACCTCACCCCCCAGTGATGGGCATGTCACCCCTTTCATCCCCAGACTCTGCTTCCTCTACAGAAGTCCTGACAGTGAATTTGAGGAGATTCTCAAAGTGTTCCTTCCACCAGCCGACTATGAGTTCATAAGCATAAAAACTCTTTCTTTTTTTTTTGTTTTTTTTCCCTTCACCTCTGTAATGTGACATAACAGTATGTTGTACAATTCTATGTTCTTTTGTTTGTCAGTGAAAACACAAAACTAATAAAAAAAAAAAAAACTCCTTCATATTCTTACCATGTTTTTAACCTTTTTTTCTATCCTAACTTCTTACTTGGAATTCCCAACCTTCTAGTCGGATAGGACTGATAAGATATTTTTCTAACCACTCCACACCACTACCAAAAGTTTGTCAGATGAGGTCTGAAAGACTTTTGACAAAGTGACAAAGTGACAAATGTTTCTAGACACAATATTGCATTTACAATCCAAAAATTGTTGTATAAAATTGATCCTGATCTATGAACGAACTGGTTAAAAATGCTGCTTTTTGCCCCATAGTTCGAGTTCATGATACACTGTTACAAGATTAGCTTAGAAAAGTGATATGCTGTTAGAGATATGAATTGCAGACATCTCCTGTCAGAGAATGTGGAAAGAAAATGTTATTTAGTATCTTGTCCCCATCTGTTAAAAAGATTAAACACAGCCTCTTGCTGAGTTTGTTTATTTTGAACAACAGGAAATTTTAAAAGCCCAACATGGAGTTACAATTTGGAAAAAAATAAAAAGGAAACAGCATGCCTTAAAAAAAAAAAAAAAAGTCATTTGGCAGCTTGCTTCTGTAGATTGAAGGAACATGAGAATGGTTCCTGCATGTTATTGTGATGTATCACAATAACATGCAGGAACATAAGGCACATAAATGCATTTTCAATAAGCTGAGAAACAAAGCCTCTGCTTTAAAAAAAAAAAACATGGCCTTCGATTTTAACATACTCAGCAGAACTCTCATGTTGATCCTGCAGGGGGAAGACACCGGTGGAGCAACAGTCTTAGCCAGAGTTTTAAAAAAACAACAACAACAAAAAACAACAGGGTATGAAAAACTGTTTATGTTGTTCAAGTAAAATACTTGATAATATATCTGTCTCCCCACATCTGCATTCTCAAAAAAAGAAAAGTAAGTGCAAGTTGTGTATGTGCAAGCTACTGCCTGATAACAGCACAAAGCCAGAGCAATCAGTTTAGGCAAAATTGTCTCCAGCTGAGCATGCAAGATGCATTATCAATAGCCTATTCAAAACCCTTCATGCAATGTGATGCAAAGAGCTGTAGTTTGGATGAGTGGTGCTGAATTATTACAACCATGTGTTTTCCCTGTGGAGAGAAAGAGATACTATATGGCTACATATTTTACAGTAGGTGAAATCAGAGATAAATATGCTCATAAATTGAATGTTTCTATTGTACATTAGTTATTACAGGGTGAAAACTGAGCTTGAAAATCTGCAGAGTTCTGCAGGACCTCAGAAACAAAGGATGGGTCGCCATATTTCTTTTTCAGGCCACACCCACACTTGGTTTCCAAGGGCATGCAGGGATTCCTGAGTTATCTAGAGAGACAGACATTCTTAACCACATCTCCAATTCAGATTTAGTTTCAGGAAAATCTACAGAAGATGATGGTCAGTGTTGATTATTACAGCTTAGCCCTCTTTCTGTTTCAGCTCTTTGTAAATCACTTTAGTTGTTTTATTGATATAATTAAGTGTGTAATTAATTAACGTGTAAAGCACATTGTTTTCCTCAGAAAAATACAAATAAATGGCAGAGGAAGGCTGCAGCTTCACCTCATCATTGTCTTGCCTTTACAAGCCTTTACTTACATGGAAGTCCAACATTTGTCCCATCCACTCTAAGAAAATTTGTGTCCAACCCGGAAAACATGCACATGCCTATAGCTGTGCACAGAGACACAACCCTGTGCTACACGTTTCATCAACTCACAAGGAAGTGACATAGACTTTTAACCTTAGAGCCCTGACCCCCCCCCCCCCCCCCCTCCACACACACATCCCTGCTTTGATCCTGCAGCCTCCTGGAGCCTTAATGAGCTCTCCGTATTAGCTCAGGGTCATTTGTCATCACAATCAAGAGGATGAGCAGGGAGAGACTATGTTTGCAGAAACGTTCACTTAGTGCCATTCTGGGAATATTAACATCCAGCTTTTCCAGGATAGAAAGCCGTGACACTTACAAAGAAGCATGTTAGTGATACAAACCATGTCATTATGCCACCATAGTCATCATAAGAAGGTACTTTTAACTGCTCCCTTATTTCCTAAGGGTTCACCACAGCAGCTGGAGCTGCATGTTTAATTTGGCAGACTTTATCCTCGAAGCGCTTCCTGAAATAACCCTCTTGTTTATCCAGCACTACACGTACAGTAGCCTGTGCCCCCCCGAGGCTGGGTTTCCGTCTCCTCCTGAAAGTGAACAAGGAAGCTTTCCTGTGCAAGGCAAATGTGTAAAGCACTACAATATGACCATATGCAAACTGTCATCAAATTAACACAATTTTGGAGATCAGCACACACTTAGCAAGGACAGTCTGCCAATACCAATGCCCAATGAAGTGACAAACTATTACTGTATCTGGGTATTAGTTATATGACCCTGCAACAGAGTGTATTATCTGGGCATTTTCACTGCAACTGAGAGATGAGCATGCTAATCATAATCCAAACAAATAATAATATAATAACTTTAGCAAAGCTACCACATTTATACTAAAGAACAGCTCCACTCACTCGTGACACATGCTCTAGCCTGCAAATGTGCTCCTCTGTGCACCCTGTGGCACAGTAACCTTCAGCGTTTGTGAGCCAAAGTAGTGCATTCTTAAATGAATTTATTGAAGGATACCAGGAATCGATTTTAAACATAGTCATAAATAAAAAAATTTTTTAAAAAGCCAATGTATGACCCCCAACTGGTTGCAGCAGGTGGCTATTCTCTGTGAGCCTTCTGCCAGAGCTTTCTTCTTCATGAAATGTATCTATTCTTTTATCTTGAAAAAGCCCAGAACAAGATGGAAACTGCTGGTCTTTGGTTCATTTATGAATGTAAGTGATTTGTGTTTTCCATCAGTTAGGCCGAACACAGAAGGCAGCTGTTTGAATGCTTTTGCGTTCTCCATAGACAACAATCAACCACCAAGTCCTGATTCCTGCATATCTCATCAAGTGTTATTGACATTACTATCCTCTGCATAGTTACAGTACCTCCGCTTTCCAATTTCTCCAAGGACCAGCATTTTTCCTTCCTTTGAAAAAACTACCTTTAGTACATGGACATTACATAAATCAACAAATCTTCAATCATGTGCCCATTTCCCTCATGGTAAAACATTTAAAGATACAAATCTAGATCAATAACTGAATCAGCAGGCTTCAGCTGCATGATTTGTCTCTCCCAGCACTGTTCAGTGAATGCAGCAGAACTTCAGTTGTCATAAGTGAAATTCAAGCCTGAATAGGTTCACTTATTTTTCCTTAATGGATGGAATTTGGGTCCAGGGCAAGATTGATGCTTACTTCCCATCTGTTCGAAGTTTATTTCTGTTATAACAAATTAACAATGAAAACATTTTAACATTACCCATTACTTAAAATTAAAAAAAAAATTGTTTAAATTGTGAGACCTGCTCTAAAAATACACCATCAACTTTTGGAAAGATTCATGACACAAGACACGGGCTTTGACTGCAGAAGCTCCTCATAAATGCTTTTTGCCAGTGAGCTGTAATATTTCAAAGGTCAGATGTTCCAAGTGATGACTTGGTAGCTTCACTTCTCCCAGTACATCTCATTTCCTTCACTCCATTAATCATTCGTTTTATTAATTATTTAAATATTGCACTTTTTTTTTTTTTTGCATTTATTATTCTACTACCTAAGCTGAAAATGTGTTTTAGTCATAATATAGAAATGTCCCACTGAGCAATTCTGGGAAAAACACAAGCTCTTGTGAACCAGACCAAAGGTCAAAGGTTATTTGAGGACAGCTGATGAGCTTTAAAGAACCTGTCACAGAGAGGGAAGTAAGCTTCAACGATCTGCTCAGTAACAACTAAAGATGAGACAAAAGGGGGATTGTTTTCAAGCTATGGCAAGCTTGAGGAGGGGATACAATCAATCATGGCTCAAGAACATTTAGGAAGAATGCCAACTGTCTTCAAGTCCTCTCTGAATCATACAATAACAGAGAGAAGAAAGGGTGAGCTTGTCATTGGTGATGGAAAGCCACAATTTTGGACAGTTGGGTATGTTATATGACTCACTGATATGTGAACAAGTATTTTGAAAAGCTTCTTTTCTCCTCTTTCTTAATTTTGAAGAACCTATAAGCCTGCACATTTTGAACCATGTGGTGACCTCACTTGAGCAGCTGATGTTTCCCATTTGTCTCTTCAACACAAAGCTCATGCTTTATTGTAAGGGTGGATCAGATTTGACAGTCATACAGGGACACAGGTTCTTCACTCGGTGTGCATGTTTTTTTTTCTCATCTTTCGTTTCTTAATAGCAATAATAAAACCCTATTTTTTTCCTCACAGTGCAGGACAAAGGGCTTGAATTATATTCTTTTTTACCCCATATTTTCTCACAACATTTGTTTTATTCTACCATCTCTGTAATTAACAAATATATTCAAATATACATTTACACAGATGAAATGGGCAAGCATAAGGATTTTGACAAGGGTCAACGTGACTATCCAGAGTTGGGACCAGGAAGCAAAGCTGCAGTCTTACATGCCTCTCTGCAGCTTCTCTCCTCTTGTCATCACCCCAAAACCCCATTCTCATAGAGACTGTATCTGCTCCCAGACCAACCAAAAACAAACCAAAAATCAGTAAAAAAAAAAAAAAAAAAAAAAGCATAAAAATTCACACACAAAAAAAAAATTCACAAAAAAAGAACAATATAGTATCCTCAACTGCACCAAAAAATAAAACAGTTAAACGTGGATTATTATCCAATGGCTCTATCTTGTCTGTTAGTAAATTATTTAATAATTGATTAACATATTGATTTATTCTGCCTTACAGAAACCTGGTTACAACAGGATGAATATGTTAGTTTAAATGAATCAACACCCCCAATTCATATCAACTGCTGGAGCACTGGTCGAGGAGGAGGAGTTGCAGCAAGACCCAGACGGAATTATATTTATTATAGTGGGAAATGTTAACATCCCTGTAGATGCTGAAAATGAACAACACTGCATTTCATCTATTATTAGACTCAATTGGCTTCTCTCAAAATACAAATGAGCCCACCCACTACTATAATCACTCTAGATCTTGTTCTGACATACAGTATAGTAACTGAACATTTAACAGTATTGCCTGAAAACCCTCTTTTGTTGGATCATTTCTTAATAATATTTAAATTGCCAGTAATGGCATGGGAAATAATTACAGTAGAAGTGTTTCTGAAAGTGCTGTAACTAAGTTTAAGGATATAATTCCTCCACTATTAACTTAATTGTTTCCATTCGCCAACAGTGCAAAGCAGTTACCTAAACTCTACTCCCACAGAGGTTGATTATCTTGTCAGTAGTTCTACATCCTTATTGCGTACGACTATGGATACTGTGGTTCCTCTAAAAAAGAAAGCCTCAAATCAGAACCATATACCACAGAATGTCTTCAGAGGTCTGGTGGAGTCCATGCCTCGACGGTTCAGGGCTGTTTGGCAGTAAAATGGGGACCAACACAATATTAGACAGGTGGTCATAATATTATGCTTGATTGGTGTATATACAAAATATTCCAAATAAAACATAACTAATTAATTAGGATATAAAATTTTGAACTGGAAGCCCTGTCCTATAGTCTTATTTCAGCTTTTTGCTCTGCAATTTCATGAAAACCTTCTTCAACATCTGTGAAAACTATCTTGTTTGGTTTCTCACAAATGCCTTCCACAGAAAGGATGAAACATGGCTGTAGATTTATACCTAATGCACTGCAGGTGCAAGGCTGTTTGACATCTCAACACCGCCGTTTCAAACAGGGAATAAACATGATAGTTTTAAGGAGGATTGTTCAGTTTTAAGCACTGAAAGTTCTTACTACTTTCATGCATGTTTCTAAAATTAACATTAAAACAGCATCCGAGTCTGAGTCTGTCTACCTTCTGAGGAATATTACAGTATGTACTAAATTACAAAGCCTCCATATATTCTCCTAATTTTTACCATTTACCACTTGTCCTAATGCTTACAGTAGATAAGATCAGCTTAAAAATGCATGAACTCAAGTTCTAAAGAAATGAATGACTCGCAGTGGCTTTATCTCTATGATATTCCTCTACAAGACAACAAAAGGTAAAGACAGAATATTCAAAAAAGAACAAAAAAAATGTCTTTCTGAGAAACGTTCATACTGAAAAACAATCAGAACTTCATTCCCTTGCTTTATAGCCAAACAGCTGCATATCAGATATTTCTCCAGGTTTAGATTAGTGAAGGCCAAAAGAAGTTTATATTCCTTTCTGCTAACTGGTTTTAAGCAGTTTTCAGTAAACTCCCCACTTGCCCACTTGAAAAATCTCAAAAAAGGGGGCCTCTTTCTTAGGCTTATTTTTCTAAACTCAGCACTAACACTATAGGCCTCAGCCAAACCAAGTTCATGGAAGAATAACTCCACTGCTACTGTAGGAATTCCACAGTGAGCCTTAAGTGCACATGGCTAATCTCACAGACCATTAGCTGCAGCTCGTTCAGCATTAACCTGATAAAAATGATGGCTAAATGCATTTGAAGAGATGTGGGGGTGTTTGTTTAGCACGTGAATACTTTCCTGTCACATGCCAGCAATTGATCTAATGTTCTTCCCTCCTCTGATAGCTATGCTGACACCCTGCTCCCTGTGTCCTGCTGATAGACGAGCCATCTTCTGATCTGTGTTTTGGAATATATGATTCTCCTATCCATACAGAGAACTATAGACTTCAGGAATGAAAACAGAATGAAAAGGTACACTGGCCATAATGGAAGCAATTCTACAGGATAAACTGTGTTTATCCTGTAGAATCACAAATGTCTATGATACAGTTTCTTTGTATGAATCGCAGAAACTTCTGGCATCCAGTCACTATCAGATTTCAGTGTCCAACTTTAACTTCCTTTTAGTGATTGAAAGTCCAACCCATGTAGCTCACAGTGAATATGGGAAAAACAAGATATTATTATACTTTTATGACAGCAGCTTTGTTTGGAATAAAAGGCCTCTGAATTTATCAGCAAGGACAGGTGTTAACTTCAAACTATTCATTTTGTAAGTAGGTTTCTACATTCAGTTTAATGAGGAGTCTTTCTTATGATTTAATTAAGTAGAGATAGAGTGTATTACTGGAAGGTCTGCTGCATTCAGCCAGAAGCATCTGCGGCTTTTAACTCAGTTTTCAAAAGCTGATCGATACCATGTGTCCTCTAATTCCCTTAATTATAAATGAAATTTTAAAAGTATATATTTGCGTGTGTTTAAACCGTGTCTAGGGAGAATGGTACTGGTTGCTCAGTCATTAAGCACATATTACACCAGAGCTGTAGTTTTCAGTGAACCTTCTCACTAACCACGATCAATAAAAACACCAAAGCTAGCCAAACCAGCAACCAACCTGTCAGAGGTAATTTAGAAGTTTGCACTGCAGTTCTTTCAGAAACAAATGTCATGGCTCCCGCACCTCACAGACTTCAGCACTGTAGTTGCCAGGACCTAACATGTTGCTAAAGAAACCTCTGAGACAAGACCAAAATAAGCAACGCACCCTGCCATCATTACAACCGCACAGTTCTGATTATTTCAATTCATCTCTGTCTGCTGGAGATCTGTGAGCTGGGACTTTAAAGCGGCGTCATGTATCCAAGATTAAAATGTGTTAAGACCATATTCGCTGACAGTGACTTTGCCTGAAAAGACAACAGCCCCAAAATGAGTTGTTTTTACCTACAGCCAAAGAACTAGGGAAAGGATAAGTACAACAATGCTTAAAACTGACCTGGAGCTCTGCTAGGGAGCTAAGTGTATGGAAAGACTTGGAGAAGCTAAACTCCCCACATGGTATGTTAGTTAACTTAAGAGGATTCCTTCCAAACCTGTAAAAGACATCACTGTTTTGTGAGAACAACCACAGGAGCTACTAAGACCTTTTACACCTCAGTTCTGGGCCTTCCACTTACATTTTTATCAAATTAAATCTGGGACTAGTTTTATTTATTTTTCCTCAGACATGTTTTTATTGTAACCACATATTGATATTTTGGCTTGACTACAACTTTGAGCTTAATTACTTCCAGAAAACTGAACAAGACTATGGTTTCTTTCTATTTTGAAGGACGGATTGCTTCACTGACACTCGTGTTAAGGTTCAGAGCGGTAACAGACATACCAGCAAAAATTCATCCTGAACAGACTTTTCCTCCTGTGCAAAAGTCATATCCAGGAATGCGCGATATTACTGCCAAAGACATGTGAGAGCAGTGGAAGACAGGGGATTAAACACTGGCAGAGGCTCTATAAAGGACATACTCCATACCAAGTGAACACATTACCAGATCATTTTTCCTGTGTTTTCCAAGAAGAAAATATATTTGAGCTATGGATGACATTTAACAATTTACAGTATATTCTTTGAACCAGTTCTAAATGGCTTATTCAGGAAACATTAATTTTCATGCATGAAAAATGGAAACAATAAAGCATACAGTAAAAGAATTTGCATCAACACCTCCACAGAGTCCTCCAAGAGTAAAACATGTAATGAGTCTAGCATATGAATGAATGAATGAATGAATAAGAAGCACTCTGAGAGCACAAAAATCCGCCAAAGCAGTTCACTCTCTGTGCAGTATTTACTTTTAAGGGAATAGTATTGTATTTTGTATATATTCATTTTGTTTTCTTTGTTATTTTTAAACATACTTTAAGAAGTTTGTGGTGCAGTAAAAATCAGACAAGAGCAGCATGGCAGATGTTTGCTTTGATTACACAAACATTATGTATGAGTAGTTAATAGATAATAGGTACTGATTTGTAAATAACTGGACATGAATAACTTGAGCTAATATAATATTACACTACAGTATTTCTAACTGACTAGGTAGCTCATTCACTTTTTCCTAACAATACTTTATTAAAAAAAAACAAAAAAAAAACCAAAACAATATTTTATTTAAAGATATAACATATTTTGGGGTCAACTTGACAGAAAGACAGATGTTAAATATAAAAGTGAGGTCAGAGGTCAAATGTGACCTGATATTTGGAGGCAAACTATAATGTGATATTTAGAATCCCCATATGCCAGTATCATTTCATAAATGTTGCCAATACAAACAAAGGCTTGAAATAGCTTTAAATAGCTCTATATAGCATTATTATCACTTTGACCTTCTGATCAATCTATTGGCCTTGAAGGAGAGGTCAGAGGTCAAATATAACATATTTTAGATCTTTATATGGTACTTTTTATATGTTGACAATACACACCACACTTGTAAGAATCATAGTTTCTAAGTTATAAGGCTTTTTGTCCATTTGTGACCATTAAATCGTTAAGCTGACCTTGAAGACCTTGATGGATCTAAGCCAAGTTTTTTTTTTTTAAATATATTGGTAACGTGACGCCACTCTGACAGTAGGAAGGTCTAAAGCTTCTTAATAGTGTCTAAAATCTTTATGTTTCCACAGTATCAGTACTGAATTTTGACTCTTATACACAACTGTATTCCTTGATTTTTTTTTTCCTGTTTGCTGCAAACAATTTAATTTTTTTTATTGTTTTATAAGAAATAATATATGATCTTAAAACAGAGCACTTATTTATACTTGCTGACCTTATATCAAATTTGCACATGAATTATATTTTTGTATTACAGAGTACAGATTCTGTAAGTCTGTTAACTTACAGAATCTGTACTTTCGCTGGCTTTCTTTCCCGGCTTCAAATAGAAACAGTTTCTTTTTTCCAGTCTTACTGAACAAAGTGCTTAAAGCACACACTTTCAGTACACACTCTACAGTGCTTTTCCTCTCTCTCTCACACACACACAGACACTGCTGTGTTGCTTTCCGCCTGTGTTGTGTGGTTTATCTCTTCATATTTTTCCCATAGTGTAGTAATAATTGTGATTGGTCAGATGCTGCCAGTGCCACCCCTTTCAGGTGAGCAACCCTGCAACTTAGCAAGTTGATAACTGCATTGTCATATTGTCTTGGTAAGGATCCATAAATAATTACAGCTAACAAATGTTAGGGAAGTCTATTTATGTTTTGTGTGCCTCACAGACAGACAGGCAGGCAGACAGGTAGATCTATGATTAACAACAAGAACTTTTAGGTATGATAACCACCATAATCTAACATCACCGAAATCCAAACACACACAAACATCACCCTAACATGTACAAAAATAACTCCTGATTCTCCAGGAGACACTTCACTATTGAAATGCTGTATAACAAATAGGACTACACAAAAGCAGCCAACAAAATCCAAGGCACGCAAGAAACATCCAAACAAAGCTGCATCCATTTATGCCAAACATTTCTAACAGTTTATAATCTATTTTTCATAGTGAAATGCATATAATAAACAGAGTCTCTACTTCCAGTACCAAAAATAAATACACAACAGAAGAAACCTGGTGGTGATTGAGTCACCATCTCCCACTGTTTTATTTACTGCAGTCATCCTAACAACTCTGCAGAAAATGCCGCTCACTCTATAGCTATAGCTGTTTTCTGCTTATTGTAGCTCAACCATAAACTTTAATTCAATCAGGGAGGATCTACTGTAATCCAATATTTTATCCAACAGAATCACACCAACACCAACGATTGCTGATGTGTTCCTGCAACTCCATCTCCATCCAGCTCTATGTACAACCTAATTCACACCTTTGTTGACATATGTACACAAGTGTTCAAACACTGACAGAGATAAAGACTGGTGTGTTAAAGTTAACAGGAAAGAAAACCAATCCTGTCCAGACATGAGCTCAGTGACTGGGGTGAGAAGTGATCCCACGGCAGACAGCTCAAGGTCTCAGGGATCAAACATTCAAGTTCATGTGAACAAAGAAGATTCCATGAGAGAAGATGTGATTTACACTGCAACTGCAATAACTACACTGCCTTCTACAGATTTACCCAGCTTTAGAGTCTGGAAATAAAGCTGTCCACTCCACTTCTGTTGCTATATATACTTAATTTCTTCATTGACATACTGTCTGGTGACTTTATTTATGTTGGCCGAATCTTTGTTTTCCCATACATTCCCATCAACATTTGTTTGAATGTTGCTGCTTATAACTTAAATCATCAAATTTTTTTGCAAGAAAGTCTTCATTTCTACTGATGTTGATACCTGTCTCCTTAAAAACATCCACTACAACTAGACCCACTCTTAGGCACTCCTCAGAACTGCTGCTCCAAAAGTGCACTGAAAACAGCCAGGCTTCTTTAGTGAGGACCAGATGGTTTCTGTCCTCATGCAGTTATGTGCCCATGGTCTCTTAATTTTATACAGACTCATGCACCAACTTAACCAAAGCAAAGCCTGATCCAAAGCTTAACAGAGTGAGACAGAGTGGCACTCACAAGCACGGATAAATACAACTATTATAGAGGAGGCTCCAGAGTCTCAGCACATGCTTTAGGCACCATGCCGGCTGTTTATTACCTCCCAATGTCAACGCCACAGCCTTGGTGTCAGTGGCTGACATGGATTTCCATGGATGATGCCTACTGTCTCACATCAGAAATGAGAAGCAGGTGGTCAGTTGGCCCGCACAACACACAGTGGGTTCTACCACCACAACTTGGCCAGAGCACCAAAGAAAGTAACAGTTCAAGAAAATCTATCAATGATGAGTGCTGAAAAGTGGTGAGAGGGAGCAGTACCGGGGGTGGGGGTGTTCTGCTTATCTCAGTGTGCATTCTTCCTCTTCTGAAGTTTAAATCTCCATCCATCCATTCACTTCCGCTTATCCTGTTCAGGGTCGTGAGGGGGGGGGGGGGGGGGGGGTGGGGGGCTGGAGCCTATCCCAGCTGACACAGGCCGAGAGGCAGGCCAACACAGAGAGACAGACAACCATCCACACTCACATTCACACCTATGGGCAATTTAGAGTGGCCAATTAACCTAACCCTAGTAAGTGCATGTCTTTGGACTGTGGGAGGAAACCAGGAGTGGGAGTGGGAGTACCCGGAGAAAACCCACACAGACACAGGGAGAACATGCAAACTCCACACAGAGAGAGAGGGGCCCAGGTCAAGGTGGAATCAAACCCCGGCCTTCCAGATGGTATTCTAACTGTGAGGCTGCCCAAATTTAAATCTGCTATGCTAAAACAGGCTGACATCCTTACAATGCATTTTTTTTTATATCTGAAGAAGCAGTGCCAGTATCAACAGTAACAGGAAGTTATTTGCAATCCGAGGAACCCAAGTTTACGATATAAAAAAAACTTCATTGTCATTTAATAACGTGTTCATTCTACCATTAAAAGAAAAAAAAAATCTTCTTTGACGCTCCAGAAAATATAAACAAAATACAGTTTTTTAGCTTGAAATAGCATAATTCTTCTATTTATTTGCCTGGGAGTGTAATATTCACTCACATTCACTATTTCTTTTATGATATAGTTATGTACCAACTCCTCTAATTAGTCTCTAATTTTTAAATTTTTTTTTTTGAATGGGCTGTGTGATACTGAGCATGCAGTAATTTTACTGAAATTTTACTTTTATGTCTAAAAAAACAAAAACAGCTGCCTGCTGTGAGGCTGGAAAAAGATTGATGAAAGCAGTTATGTAAGTGTGCCAAAGCAGTAAAGTTCCCAAAAGGTGGATTGTGTAGCTGTCGTGCAGCAACCATACACAGTGTTGCACGTCTGACATTTGCCCAATGGCACGTGAAGCCCTGATTTAACCAACAAGCACTACTGACTTTAAAAAAAGTAACACAACAATAATTCCAAGTGAAAAGAAAGCAAAGAAGCCGAACCAATTCTCTTGAGGAAAATTTGAAAAAAAAAGACTTATTTATGTGATAAAACAGCTGTTCCGATGCAGTGCCTCAGCCTCCAGTGCAGGTGCAGAACATAATATAGATACTGAAAGACTGGTTAATGTACAAGCTGACAAACACTAGACAACCGACGTGCAGTGGGATTAAAAGCACATGGCAAAGGTTTCAGACCTGAGGGAAAGACTATAAGTCTGATGAAGTCTTGTGAAACATCTTCTCAAGCAAAGAGCACAACAGCTACCTTTAACTTATGACTCCAAGATAAATCGACCGAAGTCAACATTCCTGCTTTTTTATTGTTTCTGTTTGTTGTAAATCATACACGAATCACACACAGGAAAGAAATAAGTCTGTCATTTTGGAATGTGAAAGCTGGCATTCCAAGTCTAATAAAGAAGGCAGGTTAATAATGATAACAATTTGCTTAATCCCACACAAATCAGAATGACTAGTGCGTGTCTTTGCTGCTGTATCAAGCAGAGGTTCTATGAAGGGACCTGGCTGAACACAGAAGCTTGGCTGACTCTCTCTGTGCATAATGCTTCTGGCAGAAGAGTGTGGATAAATCTGCCTCGAGAGATGAGAGAAGGAAAAGTGTTTTAGAAAAAGAAACGAGCAAGATGTGCGTTCCCAAAAAGGATGTGAAAGAGAGAGGATGAAAGTCCCGATTACAGTATCTCTGTTTCCAATTGGTCACTTAGATGTGTGAAAACCAAAGAGCCTGTGCGAAAGCAAACACAAGCGCTGCCTCCAACAAACAACAACAGGCTTGTGTGAAATCTCTTAGCAAGAGGAAGGACTGCATTAAACCTCTGGCAGGCCACTTCTCCTGGGAAATCTAACAGGAAAGCTTCTGTGTGTGTGTGTGTGTGTGTGTGTGTGTGTGTGTGTGTGTGTGTGTGTGTGTGTGTGTGTGTGTGTGTGTGTGTGTGTGTGTGTGTGTGTGTGTAAGCATGTGGAGGGGGTTAGAAACTAAATATCCTCTGCTCACCACCCTCTTTTGCAGGACTCTTCCAGGACAGCAACAAACACACAATTACTAAGGTGACTTAGACTACAAACAGCAGAAAGAACAGACAATGATGGTGACGAGATGAAGGTCAGTGACAAGAAGAACAATAACCGTTTAAACCTGCCTTACTTTAGATGTTTACCATTTACTTGTGACAGATGCTTGCAGTCATAAGGCGGAGACTTTTGAGGTTTCAAGTTCAGTTTATTTATGTAGACGTCCTAAAAACTATCATCAAGATATCATGATTCATCTTTGTAAGTTAGTATGTTTTCAAATATTTAAATGCAATATGGCAGGTAATAAAAACTACTTAGATGCATTTTAAAGGAATACACTTATTCAGCCTCTGGCAGGCTACAGTTAAGAGCACTCATGCTGCCTTTATATCTGTGCAGTAATGAAAAGGTTACAGCGAGCGTCTGGTTAGCTTAGTACAGCGACTGGAAGGCGGTGGGGTGGTCTTTGTCAAATGTTCACTGTCCATTCTCTGAGCAGTGATCAGGCAAACAGCTGTTCCCTGCCAAGAAAGAGTCCCTGCACAAGAAACCCTTTGTGCACTTAAGTATATGCTAACCATCAGTTGGCTGCCTCATGTTTACCACAATGATATCAGAGTGAGATGGAACTTCACATCAGCTTCTCTGCTGGAAAACAATTATGCAAATTTCCCTATTTGCAAATCATTGAACTAAAGAATACTTAACAAATTGCTATCTGTAACCAAACCTCTTTTTCTCTAGGTTCTTTGCTTTACTTGAAGATCCTCTCATTAATGAACAGTTTTTATAGAGAGGAAGCTCAGCTGGGTTAGCCACAGTACTCCAGGCTCTTGCCTTCAAAGGAAGCCCCTCCTCCAAAAGACGGCTTCTTTCACCTTTAGCCAGCCAGAGCCCCCACAGAGCAGCCCAATCCAATCACAGCTACACTACAGGCTCCTTCTGCTTTTCCAGAGTAAAAGCATAAGGTCTGGACTGGACCTATTAAAGCTTCAACAGTGTAACTGTCTGAATGTTTATTTATTTATATTTAAGATGTACTTGGCTATTCTGAATGAGTGTGTGTAATTCATGTTTTTTAAAGTCATTTTGGGAAGTGGAACACTCACCATACTGACACCGCGTGCCTTTGAAGCCCAGTGGACACTGACATATTTGGTCTCCAGTCTCAGCACATCTCCCTCCATTGAAGCACATATTGGCGCTGCATACCCCTGGAGGCATCACATAGCATAGCACTGCTAATATACTCATGTTTGTGTAGACTTCTGCACACACAGGCATACCTATTTGACTGTATATTTGTCTAGACTGGCGGTGGGCAATTCATTTTACCCACTACTGAGCAGAATTGAGTTCAGCTTATTCGTGCAGACCTCCACAACAGTCCCAGTTTCTCATGTGGTGCCTTGGGAAAATGTACTACCCACCCCTGGTCTAGACAATAGACTGAATTTCCAGGTTCAGTTATTGTTTTAGATGCATCTTTAGTAATATCAAAAGTAGCCCCATCTGAGTGAAATGCAGTACTCACTGTGCAGACAACCCCTCTCGTCACCCTTCTGAGTCCAGCCAGGGCAACACTTATAGACTGTGTGCAAATCCACTGTGTACACTTGCCTGTAAACTGTGTAGTATGCTGTCCTAAGGAGGGGAGATTCTGTTACAGACTCTTCATTTTCAGGTAATTACATTATAAGGTATTATGGGTAAACTTGAGAATGCAATGTGGACTGCATATATTTAATGATTTTTAGCACATCATTAAATAAAAATACACTTTGTAAGACGCAAACATCTATTGCTGTAATATCAGCAACATTACTAATCAATTTTGTCACTGCTTCTCTTTTACAGGAGAATGAAAATGCTTGATTATCAGTCCCAGATCATGCGAGAAGGTGAAAAGTAACAGAGGACATTCTTGTTGTGCAAAGGCACTGAACCCCGGCCATTATTGGGGCAGTCATCACTGGCAAACAGAAATGCACTTGGCTAGATTTGTAACTTTATGGTTATGAGCTTATGTGTCTCCATATGCCTGAAACACTCTTCTCCAGTTTTCACTTCACTTGTTAATAAAATGTCTCTGTGAATCTGTTAGTAACGTTTGAAAGTATTTTAAAAGTCTGCACTTACCTCCTCTCATAGCCCGTACACCATTTGTGGCTTGCGCATCCCTGCTTCCACACCTTCACCATGCGAGTAAAAGCCTGGACGCAAGGTTGACGGCTCCCTACCATGGACATCTCCTGGTCAGCACAAACATTTGGCCTAGGCATGAAAAACACACAACTTTAAAAATAATTGGGGGAAAAAAATATATTTTTAAAATGATTTTGAATACATTTGTATTTTCTGTTGAGGTGGAAAGCTGACTGGGTTATATGCATGTTATACTAATGTTCAGTTGCTTGAACATCAACATGCTGCAGCTTCCTGTTTGTTCCAGAAAAAAAGTCATACCTGTGGACCTACTGACTTCAGCACCCAGTAAACAGCATGTAACATTTAATTTGTACATCTATGTATTTAATGCACGCATGCATTCATGTGAAAAAAATTCAAATCTTAACTTGCATAACCCTCTGTTTAAGCAGCCTGCATCTGTTTATGTTGTGAGTGCAGGTAAACTATCCATAGGTGTCCTCATCCATAAACCATCTGGCTTCAATATAGAGGAGCCTGAAGTTAATTAGAGGAAGTATTCTGCTTCTCTGGTAATTAGAAACGGTTGCTTCAATCATATCCTCCACAGTCTATTTAAATTCAAAACCCTCAAGTAGAGTCCAAAAAAAGCGCATTCCTTTGGAAGTTATTATGCAGATGCACGTTACAGCCGTGCTACACAAACAGTGGACACGCACGCACGAGGGGACCCGAAAGAGAGACTCCTAGTGGACATTGAACAGAACAACACAGAGAGCAGCTGCAGTGAGAAATACACAAGGTAAAATCAAAAGTTCAGTAAAGCTTGAGCTCAGCATCTGTCTTTTGAAAATCCAGTCTAATGCGTGCTTTTTCTGTCTCATTTTAAAGAGTGAGAACTTTCCCATTCGCCTTATCAGTCATTTAAGTGTGCACTCAAATTGCAAACAGAAAGCAAAACGGTGTAAATAAAAACACGTTGCTTACATGCCAAGCTGCAGCTCCAAAGATGACGCGATATTCATAGTGCCAAATAATATCACACACAAAATAAAAATATGTGGGAACATAATTTCAGCCAGTTACAACCACGGTGAGAAGATCTCAATCGGCGCAGCCTCTTTGCCCGTTAAATGAAGAGCATCCTGACATTTATGAAAGTCCGCCTTTAGATGAGTTGTGTTTATCCTCCACGGAAATCCCTGATATCCCGTTTACTTGTTACGCAGAGGGACAACTGTGTCATGTCAAAGGCTGCCTTTGAATGGCTCCGAGTAAAGGCACCACCCACAGTGACTGTGGGGCCATCTCCCCAAACCTCCGGCACAACTGACATGTGCGCTCATTTCTAGTATTATAATATAATAAGTAACAATAAGGAAAAAAAGACGAATACGATCTACATTATAAGCATCTAAAGTGCAGCCCTGCACTTTTATTTCTGAACCATCTGAATTTTGTTTTTTTGTTATTTTACAGGCTATTTAAATAGTAAACAACTGTTAAGACGATTATATTGTTGAGATAAACTGAACAATTTAGATCAATTCGACTTTTGTTAAGCTGGACTGTTTACACCTGGACCCGGAACAAGTGGATTTCTGACTTTTTTTTTTTTTCTTCTTTTTTTTTCTGCTTTTAATTTCAGCGCTGGGTACTAATGACCCAACTTCCTCCAGAACTACGACACTTCCTGTTTAGAGTACAGACAGAAGAAGAAGCAGGAAGAGAGAGATGCTGTACAGCTACATTGTCTGTAATACTTAAAATACTTAAAAACTTAGCCGTATCTTTCGGACTACAGGTTCATTTCGTTAAGAAATTTCTGAATAAGTTCTTTGACGAAATAGCGGTCCGTGGCAACAGACTACACGGTAAGAAACCATGGCTAACGCGCTAGCTTGAAATGGCGCTAAGCTGAGGTGTTTTCAGTTTATTTCATTTCCCGAAGCTAAATTATCGGGCTGAGCTGGAAAACATTTCCGCAAATGTTGGCGGGTGATAGTTTCTGAATGTTGTTATGTGACTGATGTATTAGATATTTCTTAATGTTAATCAGGTATGCAGTTGGATCACCACGTATTGACATCTTGTTAGCACTGATTGAGGTCTTTAAAATACACGCTGTATAGAGGCAGCAGTTCTAAACTGCTAAAATCGATTTTGTTTGCTTTGGGATTATTAGTTTCCTTTTGCGTGCCTCTGGAAAATCAGAAGACACTGCCTCCATCATATGATAACATCACAAGCCTGTTCTATCTTTAACCCCTCCTTACCGCTCTGTTAGAACTAGCACTCTCTGAGTATCACTGTGTCCCCAGAGGAGATATTCTGGTTTTGTTATCTAGATGCAGCAGCTGAAGCCACACAGTGCACAACAGCTATTCAGGGTGTGGCGAGGTCAATGTGGCTGAAAGACAACTTTTTGAGCTTCAAGCTTTAAGATATCAGCATCTTTTCTCTTTTTTTAAAATTGATTTTTCCTTTATAGCTAACAGTTAATTCAGTGTTGATGACCAGCCAAATGAACGGAGCAACATTCCCCTCCCCTGCGGCAGAGATCGCAGAAATGAACCGTATCCATTATGAGCTGGAGTACACGGAGGGAATCAGCCAAAGGATGCGCATCCCAGAGATGCTCAAAGTGGCTCCCACAGCCCACGAGGACCCTACTGTGGGTTCACAAGAGGTCCCACACAGTGTTATAATGCAAGTCCCAGAGAGAATAGTGGTTGCTGGTAAGTATACTGTAACACATTGTGTGAATGTAGGGTCTGCACTTTCTGTGCTGCTCAAAGTCCTTTATGTCATATGAATTCTGCACATTATTGGTGGCACACCAGTTTATCACAGCCCTCTACAGATAATAGATAGCCCTCTATCAGTGCTTCAGGACTTTGTCCATTATGCTCCTAGATACCATTTCCCTGCCCAGGATCATGTCAACTTTTTCACTTTTAAAGTAACACTACAGACCATTTTGCAATGCGATCCCACTAGCTGCAAGATCATTGATTTCTCAAGACATACCCAGCTGTAAATGTATTCTATGTTTACACATCTTTTAACACAGCCATATATGGGGAGTTACAAATAAAAAAAAAAGACCACCGGGTGTCTGGAGGAACCTACTTAGCCATGGTGAAACAGTGTGACATCAGCAGCACTGCACTCTGAAACCCATTATATGACAGTTTACCACAGGGGTTGCATGTGCTGTGGTTCAGCATTGTTGAACTTTGACTGCAGCACAGTGATATGCATTCACGCAACCATTAGAAACAAAACCTGGCATTGAAATGATAGGGGGCGGGTGCATAAAAATGAGCACAAAGGCCATTGCAACCCAATTTTTTTGCCCATTTACTCAACCAGGTGTTCAGTGCAGCACATACTGTTTTCTATGTGAAGGGGCCAACACAGGTGGAAATTCTACAATTCAAGCTTCAGCTAAATATCACAGCATGCTTGTTGACTATAGGTGTAAGCACTAAGTCATTATACATTCAGATTTGTATTAAAAGCACAGCACACTTGGTGCATAAATGCACCAAGATGCCAATGCATGTATTACAGTAGGCTTGAGAATTTAAGATGGCATGTTATTCTTTTAGATAATAATGGGTAGACCGGCTATTAATATTGTAACCTGGAATATTAACAGTTGCAGTACACCAATTAAAAGTTTAAAAAGTCCTTAGCTATCTTTAGTCTCATAACACCGATATAGCTTTCTTACAAGAAACACATTTCGGAAAAGAAGTAGAAGCTTTAAAGATGAAACGAGAATGGGTTGGGGAAGTGTTCCATAATTCTGTGTCCAGGAAAAGGACAGTTATTGGCTGGACAACTTAAGCAAGTGGAGGATCAGAGGGTGACCACAGCAATTAAAAAGGATGACAAGATGATGACATTTTCTTCTGATATTAATACAGTTTTCAAAATGTTTTATGAGGCTCTTTATACATTTGAAACTGTATTTTTGATAAAATAACCATGCCAAAAATATCACAGGAAGAAAAAAATATATTGGAGGCGCCTATAACTGAGGCAGAAGTTAGAAAAGCTGTTATCAGTATGAAAACTGCAAAATCACCTGGTAATGATGGCTTTATAGCTGAATACTATCATAGGTTTGTGGACATACTTGCTCCAATTTTAACTAAAGTATACCAGGAAGCTTTTCAATATGGTACGCTCCCTGAAAGTTTTAATCAAGCTATAATAACGCTCCTACCAAAGGGTGACAAAGATTTGACAGATCCAATTAATTATAGACCTATAAGCTTGATAAATGTGGATTGCAAAGTATTGTCAAAAATTTTGGCTACAAGATTAGAAATGGTGTTGCCACGGATTGTTCATAGGGATCAGGTGGGGTTTATTAAGTACCGGTCATCGGCTGATAATATGAGAAGATTATTACACCTTTTGTGGGAAAATAGAAATAATACAAATCCTGTGGTAGCGATGTCATTAGACGCCCAGACAGCTTTTGACAGAGTGGAGTGGAGCTTCCTATCTATGACTTTGTCAAAATTTGGATTTGGTGATAACTTTTGTAGGTGGGTTAGGAACATTGTATTCTGGACCAAAAGCCGCAGGTTTTTACTAATGGAGTGCTATCCCATTTTTTTAGTATTTCTAGATCTACCCGTCAAGGTTGCAATCTCAGTCCACTTTTGTTCACTATGTTTTTTAGAACCTTTAGCCATTAAGATTAGGGAAGATTTCAGAATCAGGGACTTGATTGGAGGGGGGAGGGAACACAAACTATTTTTATATGCAGATGATGTACTGGTGCTGTGTCAAGATCCGGCTAACTCTATAACAACACTGCTGGAAGTCATTGAAGAATTTTCCAGACTGTCAGGTTATAAAATTAATTGTCATAAGTCAGAGGTAATGCCAGTCTGCCAAACCTGCAGTACCAACCCAATATCTGCCTTCAATTTTAAATGGCTACAAAAAGGATTGAAATATTTAGGAATAGTACTTAATTCGAATATTGATGAAATTATGCTGGATAATATGGAAAATCTGTTTACTAAGATCAAAACTAATTTGGATAATTGGAGTAAATTGCATCTGACATTATGGGGCAAGATAAATATAATAAAGGTGACTGTGGCTCCCTTGATTAATTATTACACTGAAATGATACCAATGTGCATTTCCCCACAAATTCTTTTAAGATACAATAATATGATAAAACATTTTCTTTGGAAGAGCAGCAGAACTCGTATTAGTTTTAGCAGGTTATGTCAAACAAAAAATGAAGGAGGACTAGCCCTACCTAATATAGAACATTATAGTATCTCATTTGACATGGCTAGGCTAAGCAAACATTGGGATGGGACAAAAACAGACTTAGACTGGGTTTTAATTGAGCAAGAACTCACCTCTCCATTTACCCCTATTGAGGTATTAACCCAAAAATTAGGAAATAATGGGAATAAGCGGGATAATCCTATCCTGATGTTTGTTTCTTTTTCTTTTTATGTTTCTTTTAAAGTTGTAAAATTCTATAAAAAACTTTAATTACAAAAAAAAAGCACAGTACACTGTTAATAAATGAAGTGAATTAGCAAAATGAATCAGTCTCTCGGCCCATTTCATTTGTCAGGAGGCAGTGATGACCCCCAGTTCCCCAGACCCAGAGACTTGGACCTCATCCAGTCAACACCGCTAGAAGCACTGTCACTTAAAACTCCCCCTAGAGTCCTCACCCTCAATGAGCGACCCTTGGACTTCCTGGAAGATGATCAGCGGGCAGCTCCAGACAGTGAGGAGGTGGTAAGTGATGAATCAATAAATGACTTATTACTAAGGACACAGTTCACCCATCGATTAAGAGAATGTCCTTAGTGTAACCCATAACCTGAACATCAGTTGTCAATTCTCTGTAGTTGCGGCCCCAGGGGCGTTTACGGCGGGAACGTTCGGCCAGTGAGAATGCAACTATGCGTCATAATGCTCAGATGATGCGCAACGATTCCGCGTAAGTATTGGTCCATTAGCTTGGTGCCAGCTCCATCTTATGGCCTCTGTGCATGTAAAAGCATGCAGCATCTTTCTTTTGGTTTGCGTCTTGCATTGTAAGCCACTGTGTCGAGAGAGCTTTTGCTGCTGTCAGTGTTAATGCAGAAATCATTTGTTTTCTTTTCTACTTTAATACATTAACCTCATGATTTTAATGGTAGATTAAAATGTTTAATGATTTAAGGATTAGCTGAAATGAATAAATAAGATTGCTGCTTAGTGCATTACAAACTTAAAGACCATGCCCCCATCTAAGCTACACAGTAGGATACAGAGCAGTAGCTGGAGAACCACTCAAAGAAACTAGTCAAGCAGCTTTTTTTTAATACAAAGCGATTCAAATGTGAAGTTTACTTGGATTAGCTTTATTTATTTGTTTGAAGGCCTGGTATACACTGCAAGTGCTTGGAAACTTTATCATTTTGATAGAAATGATCAGAACAATATTGGGTTTGGTATTTGAGAATATTATCATACAATGCTGGGATTTTAAAAAAAAAACCTGTGTTGCTGTCTGCAATACATAATACTGGTACTGTTGACAAGGTCACTTCTCTGGTATGAATGGTGAACAAGTTAATAGTCAGTTAATCAAACCTAAAATCAGTGTGGTTGGCAGGTTCAGTCTTTGGCTGCTGCTTTTTGCCTTTTTACTTTCACTCTGTCAGTGGAGGACAGTTTCCTTTCCTTATTTCTATCCCTTTCCTTCCTCCTTCTCTTCTACCCTCTCTTGTCTTGTTCTTCCCTTTCCTTTTGAATTTGCTCCTCTTAATGGTGGGCACTGAGCAGTGCGACCACTTCCCCCCCAGCCATTGCTCACCCATGCCCCCCTCTCACCGAGGCTGAAGAACACAACCTCTACAGCGCTAGTGGTGTCTTATCTTTCATCCAGTCCACTACACGTCGGGCCTACCGGCACGTCCTGGAGGTGTTGGATGAGAACCCTCGCAGGTGACCTCTCAATCATCTGGTCATTTTTTTTCTTTTAAAAAAAAAACAAAAACAGTGGCCTAATAGATATTGGTTGACAAAGGCAGTGAAGACTGCACCTATTTTCATGATAGATTGCATTAAATGTACTTTAATTTCATAAGCACCATTTGTTTTGGAAGGGGGGAGAGGGTCATGTGGTACAGGCTATGTGGTCTGAAGCATCTTGTGACCATTTTCTAACCTCTAACAATATTAATAAAACATGTAATCATCAAAGAAAATGTAGAAAAGCTTTCTAATTACCCTGCTTATTAGAAGAATGAGAACTGAAGGTCTCAACTACCACTAACTTCCACAGGTGGAAACCATGGTTGACCGAATTGAGTTTCACCAGAAGTGTTTGCTTTATAGGAAAGAAAATGATTCTCTTTACTGAATTTGTTTTATCATCATTAGAAATATCAGTTATTCCAGGGTTAGAAGCTATGCAGAACATATGGATTCATTACTGAACTTTCTAAGAGGTTTTGCAGGTGCTTGACCTTGTTTATTGTTTGCCTTTATGATGAAGGAATAAGGTAAAAAATTGAAAGAAATATTTTCTAAATGTTGCTCACAAATTCATATTTTCCACACATTTAAAAATGATATTTTCAGAGCGCTTAGCCTCCTTTGAAAACTGAAGTAATTAAGTTGTGGTATATTTTAAGACAATTAAAACAAATGATTTAAGAGCACTGGAGTTGAATGAGACTTTGTAAAAGGAATAGAAATATGAGAAAAATGGAGAAAGTGTAGGTACATTAAAGACATCCAAATTGTGTGCATGGATGCAGCATTGTTGGTTTCTCTATATCTCTTTCGCCTTTTCCCAACTCTGTCTTTCCCCACCCCTTAGCAAACCATCACTGCGAGGGGGGTCGGTTTTGAGCTCCAACCCCCTGCATGATTCCAGGTAACTTCACCTGGCACTTCATTCTGTTCCCCTCTCCTTGTCCTCATCCGTTCCTACCTTGAGTTCTCATTACAGGTCCAAAAAAAAAAAATCAAGATAGCTTCTGTAAAAATGTCTTTAAAAATGATATTTCTGTTGTTAAACTGTTAAGTGTATTTTAATGTACCATCTAAATTATGCACTCTGATGTGACTGGTTATTTTATGTGATTCTTAAACGAGCCGTTTTCCTTTTGAAGGCTTGCACTGTCGACATATGAAGCCTCTCTGGATGGGACAGGTGATGACATGACTGTGGTCGACGCAACAACACTTCGACGTCAGGTTGGTTCTTAATAATAAATATTAACATTAATTCAGTCCTGTGGTGCAAGAGGCCAGAATGAGAAAGCAGTTTTCTGATTCATCAATAGCTCATCAAGTTGAACCGGAGACTCCAACATTTGGAAGAAGAGAACAAGGAGCGAGCAAAGCGAGAGATGATCCTGTACTCTGTCACCGTCGCCTTCTGGCTCATCAACACTTGGGTGTGGTTGCGACGTTAGAGCCGGGCTGTATTTCCGCCGTCGACAAGAGAGGCGAACACATTATTCTGTATTCTGTGAATTAGCTACTCACTGCACTTACCCCTGTGTGAGGAGATGTTAGCATGTGCAAGGCCTGTTGCACATAGGCTCAACATTTTTGATTTTGTTTATTTAAAACATGTACAGTTTTATTTTTGTACTCTTATTTCATTCTGTCTGTTCCATTTTCTCGTGTTTTGTTTTTATTGTCAAATCTTGCTGCCCAATGCTAAGTTGTAAATATTTGTACATGTCAGTCGGATCTCATCCGGAGGCACAGTAGTTCACCAAAAAAAAAGAAAAAGGATCTGTAGTGTGGGGACATGCAGCTCCATGGTGGTAACATGCTGAATACTTGTTCCAGAGAGAGTAATATGTGAGTTGGCTGGGAAATCTAATAAAGTTTAATAAAACCATAGCCATGATTTGTTGTCTTGTATATTTATTGATGCATTCACAGGGTTTTTCCTGTGTAAAGGAGTTACACGTGTTGTGCTTCCAAGACAAATAGCCTAAAATTAACAAGTGTGCGCTGTTGTTTTTCCTCCAGACAATATTGACCAAATCAGTACAGAATTTCTTCTTTTCACAGTATTCTAGCTGACAAGCACACGGACACACTGACTATCACAAATATGCTACACATTGAATTACAGTTTGTTGTTTTGAACAGCTAATATTTTTTGATTGATCTTCCAAGTTTAATTGAAGCTGCCACTTTAGAGACTAAGGCATCATTCAATCTCCTCAATCAGGTGGCGTCGTGGAGAGGAGGTTTGGTTTGTTTCAGAGTTTGGCTGTTTGGCATGGGTGTCCTCATCCTCTGGATACACCAGCGATGTAGAACTGTCAGGGACAGACGATTTGTTGCAGCCACTCATTAAGAACCAAGAGTCTTTATCTGGATCAAAGGTGAAGATGCTGTCACTCTGAATCCCTGGTTTTTCTTCATTGCTGCCACCTGATATGACTTCTATTTTTGGTTTCAAGGCCTGCTTATAAGAGAACACTGCATTAAAGTCTTCTGTGTCCACATCTTCCAAATCAGGCAGTTCATCAATACGCAGTGAGCGAATCGGTGGAAGGTAAATGGTTTCCAGCTGCTCTGCATCTTCCAGCTCTGTAATCTGTGGTCCAGGACCGTGTGCTGGAACATTGTCATCTGCTTCCAGACGAGGAGACTGTTTGTTTTTGCTCTGCTCTCTCTCTGCTTCATTTCTTGTGAGCTGGTTTCCACATGACTGGTTTTCTTGTCGTTTATCTTCTTTCTTTGTCTCTAACATGTGCCCTACAGTGCTTCCTTGCCCTTGTGGTGGGACCTCTGGATTTTCCCTTTCTTTCTCTTCTCTCACAGCGTGCTTTATCTGTGATTGATCCTGGGCATCTTCATCTAACTGCTCTCTCGGCAGCAGCTGACCTGGCTGCTCTCCCTCCAGATGCTCACTTGCTGGCTGATTATTAGGTCCCTGTGTTGACTGTTTCTTTAACAACTCTTCATGGGTATCCAGGCTGTCCTGCAAAAAGGCTTGTATCTTCTCTCCTTGTGAAGAAGTTAAAATCTGGGTATTGTTTTCCTCCCTAGTAGTTTCTGGACTAGGAGAAGCATCGGTTTCCCCTGAAATGAAACAATTATACTGTATAAAGATCCACCCACATTTATTCTTAGAATTCACACGGGGTTGTAAAAGTTGAAAACTGATTACCTTTCTCCTGTAATTCTCGGAGTCGACGTCTTTCCTGGGCCTTCTTTCGAATCATTGCCATTCCATCCAAGCTTTCCTGAATTTTCCTCCTCTCTCGTGTATCCCACTGCTCCCTCTCCTGCTGCTCCCCTTCCAGCCCTCCCACTGCCCACGCCTCTGCACATGCCCTGTCTTTGGGGAACACGGGGCGATCATCAAGGAATGTGAGCTGCTTGAGGCGTACAATCATGGTCTTTCTGTAGTTTGGGATTTTTTTCACCACCTCATTTCCCACTAGATTTAGCACACACAGTTCTGGCATGGCCTCAAGCACAGAGAGAATCTCTGGGTTGTGTAACAGGTTGTGAGACAGGTCTAACACACTGATGGACAGACACTGACTCAAATGCTCTATGTCACCAACAGTTTCCAGCTTGTTATTGGAAATCTGCAGAGTACTCAAGTCAGGGAGGCAGGAGATGTTCTCTATGGTGTGTATGTAGTTGTTAGAGACATTCAGGGTGCAGAGTTTTTTCAGATGTTCGAGGTTCTCCAGCTTGCGTATGAAGTTTTGGTGAAGGAACAAGCAGCGCAGATCACTCTGGGCATCCAGATTCTCAATGCGTTGGAGCCAATTGTTTTCCAGCCAGAGACACTTCAGACCTGTGTACTCCTCTAAGTTCTCAATGATGGAGAAACCTTGGAAATGCAGATACAGTGTGTCATTGAGGTAAGGTGTCACGTACAGTTTGTTCTGCTTACAGTGGTCTTTCAGGAATTTCTTGGTCATTCGTGGCCCTGAGTGTTTTTCATGTTTCTCCAGAGCTGAAGTTTGTAGCCTTTTTTCCCCAAGGCCTCCTTGAGCTCCCGTACTGCCAGAACTTCCTCGTTTATCTCCACCTTGGATTTCAGGTGCTGCCGACACTTTATCGCCCATCCTGTCTTGATTTGGCGCGGTGGATATCGTCAAAAATGATATCAAATTAAGGAGAGAGAAGCTGAAATATATTATACTAATTTGCGGTGTGTTTTATGGGAGTTTCTTATATATCTAGTCAGATAAACATAGCTCAGCAGCCTTCCCTGTTCGCTATTAGTTACCGTTTACGCTCGTTACCATGGTAACACCTCGTCAGTACGCTAGAGCTTACCGGATATAGTTTGTTGCTGCGTGTCGGACACTTTTAGCTGTTGCACCTTGCTGTTTCTCCGAGCAAACATGGCGTCAGGGTACTTGCTAAATCGTGGCGTGCTAACATTAGGGATTCATTGCCAGCGTGTGTGCAGAAATATTTCATTATCACAGGTTAGAGAGAAAAAGCGATGGATGAAAGCGTACACGTACCTCATGGCAAAGAAGTTGAAGCTGGAAGGACCTCCACCTCCGAAACCCCGGTAACGCCAAAAATCACTAGAGAGCATCTGAAGGCCATTCGTGTATTTGATATTTCAGTATGTGTTTGTTTGTCGTAGTCTGTTGAGAATTATGCATATGGACAACATTTTGGTGTTTAATTCAGACCTGTTAGCACTGTGTGTCGTTACTGGTTCAAACGGTTTTTTTTTTTTCCCCAAATAACACCAGTAACGTAGGGGTAGAAAACCAGCATCCCCCCGTGACCTCAGTGTATACGTCAAATTTTATCATTAAGTTTTTATATAAGAAGTTTTTTATTTGTAATAACATTTAATCCGTAAGATTTGTCCATGACCACCTGCGACTCTTTCTATACATGATTTTAGTGACGTATCACGCAGTGTACATTCTTACTTATTGATCATATTTGACCTTTTTTTTAGGTCCCAGAAGCCTCACTGGGACTACCATGCAGAAGTTCAAGCTTTCAACCATCGCCTCCATGAGAACTTCTCTCTTGAACTTCTGAAAACAGCCTTCATCAATCCCTGTTACCTGCAGGTGGAGCAAGAGCGGAGAAAGGGGTTGGGTGTGGACTCTGAGACCACCAGTCTAGCTCTAAAAGATAATGTTGAGCTGAGTAAAAACGGGTCGGCTTTCACCGAAAACTTCCTGACCGACTGGTTCAGGGCAAGCTTCCCGAGCCTGCCAGCCAGTGGGGTGGAAAGTATTGTAGGGCACCTCACCAGTCCAGCAGTCGTCACTTATGTAGCCAGAAATCTGGGCATTGAAGACCTAACAATGAGTGCAGAATTCCCTGTTCCAGATGATGTGCTCCATTCTACTTTCATGGCAGTGATCGGAGCTCTGCGGGAAAGCAGTGAAGCAGAGCGAACTGCATTATTTCTCAGGGTAGGTTGCTCACTGCACAAAATCATTGGCACCTACTAAGTTGTTTAAAGAAAGCATAATTTGTCAATGCTGTTCAGTTGCCTCGGTTGTTTGTACAGTGGTGGGACATTTTGGATTTTTTTAATCCCACCTCCACCTTTCCTCTTCCTAGGATTTTCTGGTGACTCAGCTGATAGGAAAGGACCTCTTTGATATTTGGACTGTGGTCAACCCCATGGGACTATTGGTGGAAGAGCTTACTAAGAGGAAAATTCCTCTGCCAGAGCCTCGTCTCATCAGGTCTGCTGGAGCCAGTACAGTCTTGCCATTGTACTTTGTTGGCTTGTACAGGTATGTGTCCTGTTTTGTACACTTCTGAGGTCTGAGTTAGACGTGCAGACATTTCATATTAAAATGGATACTATGAAGAATTTATATTTTCTTTATATATTTATTTTGCCTGCTTGCCTCTGTGTTAATTCAGTGACAAGAAGCTACTGGCTCAGGGTCCAGGAGAGACGCTTGCAGCAGCGGAGGAAGAAGCAGCTCGTGTGGCCCTCCGGAAACTTTATGGCTACACTGAGAACCGCAGACCTTTTGAATTCTCTCCACAACAGCAGCATCAGCAGCCATTAATTCAGTCAGTCAGCAGCAATTAACATCTCTAACACTGCAGCAAAGAAAAAAAAATAAAAAATTTAAAGGGGCAAGGATGAACAGGAATCTAGTTTGTAGACTTAAGTCTTCTCACAGATTGCAGATCATGTGTTGAACTTGACAGGATTAGTTTCTGTTAGGTATTTAAATGTCAGGTAATGTTCTAAGAAAAAGTGTTGGCTCAGACAGAATGATAATTTTCTGGTAGATATGATGACAGTTGTGACGTACACTGGTCAGCTTACTCTGGATAGTAATGTACAGGTCCTGAAGGCCATTACACAAAATACTCTTGTAAATAATACAAATACCATTTGGTCTACTGTCTCTTATGTAATAATGTGTTATTCAACTGTAATAAAAAAAAATTGTGTAAAATTGCTCATTGCTTTTTTAGTGCTTATTTTTCACACATTTCTTCACTGTATTTGCATATGCTCTTCTGAGAAATTCTTAAAATCAGATTTTTAAGGATTCAATTGAGATTCTTCAAATATCTAATTTTCATTTTCATTCATATATTTACATGGAACACGTAATTACTGTGAATGCTGCAAAGCATTCACAGTATTGTTGTGCATGATCTCCCCCTTGCTTCGGTCAGTATTTACTCTTCAGCAGTACTAAAATGCTCTTGTACACTTGAGGTTTTCAGTGCATGTTCTCACATGACAGTGCCGCATTACATTAAAAAAATGGACTTAATTAACATTAGGTCTGGTCTTTAGCGGTAGTGCCGCAGAGTGGCGCTGGTGTGTTAAAGGCAGAATCGTGCCGCTCTTTGCACTGTCGAGACTACAACCAAAGAGATGTCCCGTTAGAAACAAGATAATACTCCTTGCAGTCTTCGGATTGCGTTGTAGCGCTGAAAATTCTTCACACAAAGCACCCCGTGCACTCCCTACCTTTGTATACACATCACAATCTAACCTGGAGATAAATGAACATATATGGCCGGTAACTGCAGGAATCTACTTTAAATTTTGCTCCTGGTGCTGTTAAAATGCCTGCAGCGCGCACGACATCTAAGCTGCTTTGTATCAATAATGCTAACGTACCTAAAATTAGATTTAAAAGAACGGCCTCTCCCTAAGAATATCTGTTGTAGGTATCTTTGACTGCGGTGAATATAATGGGCTCCCATTTGGCCTTGACACATAAAGAAGCGCCGTGGCTGCATAACGGGATTTAAGCGAAGGCGGAAGTACGTGGCAGCACACTCTTGTCCCGTTAGCGAGCGACAGAGCCATCGCCTGAAAACTCCTTGTTCCAGGAGACGCGAGGCCGCCCTGACAACAGACCCTCCTACCAATTCCCCCTCTGTCTTCAGTACGGGTCGGCAACCGTTAAAAGACAAGGAAAGCACAGCCTTTTGTTTTAGTCGTAGCTCGCTAGTTTTCAGTCTCTCCCTGCTTTTATTGAACCCCTGCTGTAGATTCTTTACCATGGCGGCGAGTGCGAAGCGAAAACAGGAGGAGAAACACCTGAAGATGCTGAGAGAAATGACGAGTTTGCCTCCCAACAGAAAGTGCTTTGACTGCGACCAGCGAGGCCCAACCTATGCCAACATGACCGTGGGTTCCTTCGTATGTACCTCCTGCTCTGGCATCCTGTAAGTATTAAGTTGCACAGTGACCTTAGCTTAGACATGGCGCACATGATATTAGTGCGCTTATTCGGCTATACGGAGCAAACCGAGCCAGAGCCAGTTAGTCAAATAATAGCGCTAGCTACCGTCAGCTGGTTAACCAGCGAAGATGAAGGTAATGTGAGTTTATCTGTTCTGACATTGTCTTGCTGTGCTATGTTGGGCGGGGTGCGTAGATAGAGGTGTCAGGCGAGCGTAGCATCCACCCGAGATGCTAGCTAACTTTAGCATCCAGTATTAGCAAGTGAACTTATCTGACACTTGCAAGCTAGGTCCACAGATAAGCCAGCTGCTGCTACCAGTTGCTGGAGAGGTTAGGAAGCACCACCTTGTAACTGAGCTGTTGCGCCCCGTGGAGCCATATGTTTTGTTCAGTAACTGCATTTTCACTGCGAACGTGATGGTCGACACCTGGGCGTGTGAAAGACGCGACTGATAAATGTAATATCGGTCATCAGTTGTGTTTAGTTCACTCATCTATTTTGCGTATCCGATGTATAAGTATTATCCTCTGTCGTAACCTCGCAGCACGAATTTCAGCTGACAACGCAGTTGACCAAAAGCCTTTCGTCTCTGCAGTTTACCTCCTACGACGGCTCTAAAAAGCCTGTGCGCGTTTCTTTTGTAGTTTCATTGTAGCGGGGTGGTTTTTTGACTTAAAGCCTCGCTGTGCAGTTGTGTAACAAGCATCTGTAGTTTGGGATTAGTGGAGCATTTCTTCTTATTCGGACACACACATCCCACTTCAGTTCATCTGTAACATTATTTTGCATGCTGCAATGATAGCCGGTTTATGTGATGCTGACCACATTTAGAAAGTGTTTTAACGCAGTAATAACAAATCACTGCGTCATTCACTGCAAGTTTTAAAATCGGTTGCGTAGTAAATGGGGCAAAAGGCATACAGCATGGAGGAAGTGTTTGCCTTTTGCTCGATATTGCACTAATCACTCTCAATACTTTGTAGTGTTTGCCCTTTTAAAGTGTGCTGACATTTATTGCACTCAAAAAAAAAAAAAAACTCGCATTAAATACTAAAATAATCACACTCACACATGCAGCCTCCACCTTTTTTATAGAAATCACCTTGTCATTCTCCATTCATGAATAATGATTATCCTAAATGTGGTGTAGGTGAAAGGGAAAGTGTTTACTTCTTAGTATATTCTCACTAATCAGGTTTCAGTTACTGTAATGGATGACTGACATATCTTTATACCTTTCCCCCTCACACACACACACATTGTCTGACATTTAGTGCCCTTTGTCTGTGCATCCTGTTTTGGCTGACTACACTTTGAAAGTGAAGGTTATTTGTTAGCTTTGGAGAGCATTAGATTAATGCCATGTTTGCTGATGTGGCAACACCTGCCCTCCATTTCACACCACCAGTGGAGGTCTCTGGGGACTCCACTTTCTATTTCCCATGTGATTTGCCCTGTGGCTTTGAATCCTGTAATGTCAGCCAACTGAGTTCCTCATTAGCTTGAGAGCTCAGTTCTGAACGACATCCTTTCTCTTCTCTTGTCTTTCTCACTGACTTTTGATCAGGACAAAAGCATGTTCAAGAAAATCTTTCCGTTGGAAGAGTGTGGGTCTGAAAGGATGGATGTCTGCTTGATACACGCAGGAAGCCTGGTGTGATTGTAGGTTCAGGAAGTGGTGCAGCCCCACTGCGCTGCTACATCAGCAGCATGTGATGTGTGTCTGTGTGAGCAACAGGAAGTGGCTATGAGGTCACACTGGAATTATGAGTACTTAAAATTCATGTTTAGACTTGATAAACAGTTTCAATTACTGTCCTGGCTTATCATGCCAATTTACTGAATAATCATGGCATTTTCTTTATTTTTTCCGAGTAAACCAAAGCAAACCCGCTCAACATTCCAGGTGACATTGCTGAAACAACCTTTTCTTGCCTTTCATCTCCATACTAACACTGTTGACTTTCTTTGGGGTGATGGCAGGTTCACAACTGCCTACCTTTTTAATAACCTTCTTCCCCCCATAGTTGTAGTTGTTTAATGGGTGGAGTTGGAATTTGCTATGTAAACACATTCCTCGTGATGGTGGAGCCTTTCCCAGGAGGAACACCACTCACAGTGTCTTTCTGGAGATTTGCTCACGACAGGAAATAACCCCACTTGGCCTGCGTGTTCCTGAGTAACCAGAGGTGGGAAGGTGTCATAGACACCAAATGTCTTGATGCATGACCTGATCAATGGCCAGTTACCAGAAATGACTTTTCAACACCCCTGACATTCAATTTCTAAAAAAATGGCGTGGCATCTGTTCAGCAGGGGTGGATTGACTAATTAATGATAATGTAACTTGACATAAAGGCTAATCAAAAAATGACTAACCAACTAAGAATTGGTATTTTTTGTTTTATAAGGCACTAAACAATAATGTTACTCTTTGTAGTGATCTAAAGCAGTGAAATGAAGCTTTTTTTTTTTTTTTTTTTTTTTTTTTTGTAGACTTTCCACTCTTTTGAGAGTTTGCGCTGCCAGTTTCTCTTGCCCTGGGGCTTTTGCAGTATGCAAATGAGCTGAGTTTTCCTCTCTGAACTGGTGCAATAGGGGCTAGTTCATGATTATTTTACTGTGCAATATGTGGTACTGTTCTCTGACACATTGTGATGCTCAGAACTTATGATATAAAAAGGGGACTTTGGTATTGCAATTTAATTCTCCCCAAAATATAAACTTCATGTAAATATCAAAAATGATACAGTTGACAAAAATTTAATTTCCGGTATTAGAACTCCTCAATGGGACCACTCTGCTAAGATGCTGATATAATATTAAGGCCTCAAGGGCTGTGGCAACCTCTCCCTCTATCTGACCCAGTTTAATCTTTGTAAGACTAGAATTTGATCAGTTTTCTTCCTCAGAGTGCTTGGGGGGGGGGGATCAGTATAAAAATTGGACTCATTCTAATACATTATCACTTGCTTGTCTTTGCTTTTTATGCATTTTTAAATGTTCGCAAACAGTCAGAACTGTGTAATAAGAAATCTTGGGCAGCAATATGACTTAAATTTTTCTTTGTTGTTGTTGTTGAATAAGTTTCATCTTTAGAAACCTAAGTGACATGGTTTGCCCAAACAGCAGCTTTAAAACCCTGGAGACTCTAGTTCATAATAAGAAAAAGAAAATAAATTGCAGACTTGCAGCATATAAAGTGTTTTCCACATTAACTAAGCTTGATAGTTTCTGACACAATTAAGAGTGTTTTCACGCAAGGCACAGTTGCCTTATACCATACTCAAGCCTGATTGTCCCCACTCCCTCCGTGGCCTGTCCTCACTTAAAATTGTCTCAGCATCTCAGCTCTTTCACATGCACGCAGGCTTTTGAAGTGTGCTCTTGGCCTGCACGAGTTTCATCATTTTATACATTTTGTGGCTTAACTGGGGAAGCTGTGTGACACTCACATGTATTTGTAATTACTTACAAATGACAAAATGGCTTTTACATAGGCAGCTGTTGTTAAGGAAGCATTGAAGATCCATGCTGAGACTCAGAGAGCAGTCACACTAATGCGTGCTGTGCCTGGGCACACCTTACGACGCATGTCCTCATCATACTAGTCAAGCAAACTGGCCTTTGAGGGAGAAGTGTACTTCAGTGCAGTTCAGATAGTGCTCTAAGAAACCGCTCAATTGGGGGACACTGCATATGTTTGCCATCTTCTTTGCAAAAGAAGATGGAAAACATCAAGAATAGTCACGATTTCATCAATATTCTGAAAGAAGCATCAGAAGGTTCGAGACACAGTTCACCACTTCCACTCAGAACTATTATTCTTTTACACTTTAGGCCAGATCACCCACCCCTATTCATGATGAAACTTTTATAGGTGTGTACTGACATAAAAATTAAAGCTGAGTTTGAAGAGAGCAGCAATTTGACCCATCAGTACCAAATACCCTGTAGTAACTGTTTTTTCAGGGGACCATTGCAGTTTTTAAAACTCTGCTGCGGGACTTTTTTGGTCTCACACAACAGAGCAGATAATTTATCAGTATAAGAGCTGCTATGATTGGTCCGTGTCTATTTGTTGGCCTAACAAAAAAAAAAGCACTGTTAACTTTTATTTTTAAAGTGTAAGCACTGGTTAAAGATTAGTCACATAAACAGCAGCTCCCAGCATTTGTTTGAAAAACTGAACGAAATCCAGAGAAATGACATGAAGTCCAGGCTTTGCCTGAACGTGCAATAAAACTGGTTATTGTAACACACAAAATACACACATCTGTGCTAGCAGTTTCCTTCAACCCAGAACACAGGCATTTCCTTGCACTCATTTCCATATTTAAATAATTATGTTAGCAGTTTTCTAAAGAAACATGGTGCCCTTGTTTTAATTTTATGTTCTCAAATAGGCCGCATCCATCGATTATTTTAATAATCGAGTATTCTATTGATTATTCCATCAATTAATTGAGTAATCGGATAATAAATACTTTTGTCTTGTTAATGAGCAATAATAAGTATTCAAAAGAGGGGAAAAAACAGGTCTTTTAAAATTAACTGCTCATTGGTTTCCATTTTAGAAATTGCAATTGCAGTTTCTTAATGTTTAATTACATATGTCTGTCAAAAACTAAACCTTTATGTCCCATATTAAAATCATATTTAAAAAAAACAAGTTTCTTAAATGTAAAAATACATAAATAATCACAAGTACAGTAATGTCAAAATAAGGTGTACATGCAGCCTAAACTAAGGCATAAAATAAAAATCCTTTACAGTCTTCTTGGAAGGCTTTCTTACATTAAGAGGAAGCAAAAAGAGTTTGACAGTATTTTGTCTTCTGGATGAGGTAGATGTGGTGTGCTTGTGTTTTTGTGTGTGGGTTTAAGTGTGCTAGTGAATGAGTGTGTGGTTGTAAGCCTTTAAAGGAGCATGAAGAAAAGCGAGCATATCAGCATTCTCAGAGCTGAGGTTTGTCCTCAGAACAGACGTTCTGACGGTGTAGATCACACCAATCACAGGACGGGCCAGAACTGAATACACAGGCTGAGTCGCGGGCTGAGCAGGATTAAAAATAATCATTTTAATCAGAATACAGCAACTTTTTCCTCAACACATTCAGTAATATATAAAATTATATTTTTCTTCAAAAAAAATCACATCAGGAAAAATGAAAATATTCAAGCTGATGAAAATTTGCACATTTTTCGGGTAAAAACTGTGATGTGAATTTCTGCACTTCAGTCATAAAAACGCTGCGTAAACTGTGCAGTGTGTCCAGTTTATTAGCAAAAAGTGCAGCTGCAAACACAGCGGTGGAGACCTGCTCTGATTGATTGATTGATTGATTGATTGTCCAAAAAATCAATCAATCACATGCATAATCGCACGGTCCCATCACTGAAGCTGCAGGGACGTATTAAGATGCTTCATTGTGTCACAGAGAGTTCTCTCTTAATGTTGGAGCTTGTTGATCAGGTGGATTGATGGACTCTCTCCATATTTTTCAGAGGAAAGGTTTTAATGGTGATCACAGGAGCATGCACTGCTGTTTTGGACCCTAGAAAAACGTTTTCTTTCACTCCACCTGAGCTCACCATCTCGATAACGGCTCCACCTCCTTGTTCTTCTCCCTGTGTGTGTGTAGCCAGACGCCACGTTGATCTATGACGGCATCATCTTTAGTGCTGCTGTTGTGTTGTCAGTCATTTTGTTGATAAAACTGGGGCGTGCATGGGCTTCATGTTGTAATACTTCTGATTCACACACGTGCTCCTAGATAAGCTTCTATTGCAGGTCTGTTTTTAGTCGCAAATGTGGGTGAAACGCTCGCACTTACATGGTGACATCTGAGAGCTACAGAGTTTAAACAAAGCAAAATGAAGTCAGCTGACTTGGAGATCTGTTGAGAAAAAAGTTGGATGAAAACTAGTTCTGTAAGAGGTAGTAACAGGAGTGAATAATTTAGCAGGCTTGTCTAGTATTTCAGTGGCTTCAGGATCTGACTCCTCTGTGTATAACATTGTTTGTAAAGAAACTGGGTCTCATTTCCTAGAGAGCTGTCATGACTTTCTCAAAAAATGAGTAAAACGAAGTTCAGCTGTGCACTACATGAAACTGAGCAATAAGCATTAATCTAGTTCTTTTTTTCTTTTTTTTTTAGTTGTCATCTGGCATTTAAATGTAACTTCTGCTAAAATACTGTCAGAGACAGAAACTCAAAGTGCACATAATACTGTAAAGGCTATGACCAGAAGAGGTTCTCAGGTTATACATTATGCAGATATTCAGATTATAGTTTCTGTACATTACAAAACTTTGTATGTCATACAGATGAAATGTACAAAACTCTTTAGAAATGTAACTTGTCTATGTGTCAGTGGATTTTAAACATCAGTTTAAATCTTGTAGATTATAAAGCAGGAGTTGAGATATTACAAAACTTGAATTCAGAATTGTTTGTTGTATATCATGCTCAATCATAAGAGGGACTTTGTTTTAAATGCGTATTTCTATAAGTGAATGCCACGTCGTTGTCTCTGCATCATGGAAAATGTGAATGCTTCCTTTTACACATCTCTGTTATGGCTGAATAAGTCCACTATCCATGCCGATAAACAAATGCTTCTGTTGTGCTCCTGACATGCTAGTGGCTGCAAAGGAAAAAGGAAGGAAAAGATGCTTTTGGCCACAGTTGGCACAGTGTCATAGCTATCTTAATGATATCTGGTTGATTTGATTCTATTCACTGCTCAACACTTTATCTGCTTTTCAAAGCATTTAAAGTTGCTGTGTAGGTTATAATTTTCTGTTACTTTCCCAAGTCTGATTACACTGACTAACAACAAAAGAGCTAGATAGATTTTCAGTATGTTTGCGGTGTTCAGTACTGTAGTCACAGCTAAAAACATGCATGCTAAATGTTCTGTGGTCAGTGACCTTGCAGCCAGCCTTAGTTTTTAAGTGCAGGTGATTCCAGGAAAAAGTACGTAGACAGTCGGGCCTGGAGCTTAATAATAGGCAAATGATTGCTATTTTCAACAATTACAGTAACCAGGCATTTTTAATTTGGGCCATTGTGGCATGAACTGTGTGACCTTCTGAGGAAAATGAGCCAAGCTTGTGTGTGTTAATGGAAGTTTCTATACTAAGGAAGATTGCTCATTCTTTTAATGTACTGACAACCTCAGTTTAATCAATGTAGTTAAGAGAGTTTCGCTCACTTATTTTGGTTGGTCTTTTCTTTTTCTGTTTTTCCGTTATCATTATGCTTCCTTTAGTTCTCTCTGTAATAGTGTCTTCCTGTCCTCAGTTACACACACCAGCAGCTTTCTGCTAATTAAATGGTCCCATCCTGAGAGGTGGGCTCTGGAGTGTGTCCAGATGAGGTTTTCATGTATGCCATCTTCAGATTAAATTGACCCTTGTTTCTATTTTTCCATAGGCGAGGACTGAATCCACCCCACAGAGTCAAGTCCATCTCCATGACAACCTTCACGCAACAGGAAATCGAGTTCTTACAGAAACATGGCAATGAGGTAGGAATGGTGACTCTGCCCTGACACGTAATAAAGTTATAAATTAAACCTGAGGTCAACTTTGTCATTACTTTGGTAGCTTTTCTTTACTGAATGCCCATTTAGTTCAGCTGTTGGTTGAGCCGTTGTTTGTGTCTTGTTGTCTGTTTAGTATTTAATAGTCCGGTGAAGGTTGGCATAATGTCAGCCTCTAAAAATCTAGAAATGTGAAAGTCATGCTTTCATTTTTGTATTTAATTAGTCCGTAGCATGTAGCTATATCATAGCAATAAGGAACTTTTTAGGCACACTTGAAATTCATTTGAATATCATTTTACTGCTGTAGTGTTAAGTATTAAGTAAATAATGTGCGAGGGGTTCCCCATTCAGGTACTGTGAGGAAACTATAAATATGGACTGGCTTTTATCTAACACTTTTCTAGTCTTAGTGTCCACTCAGAGCGCTTAAGGAATATACAAGCAAAGTGTTATAGCCACCTTTTTTTTGTTGTTTATTTGTTGCTTATGGCACGAGACAAGTGTACACTGCTTTCCCACCACAAAAATTGTTGTAAGACATTTTCTCAGTTGAACGCAGACCCGAATTTAAAGTGTTGTGACACACTTTTGACTAGACAGCCCAAACATTTCATGCATTATATTGACACATATTTACTTATGAGAAATGTAAACAATCAAACAGCTGTGCTGTGCAAAATACCAAAGTGCAAGAGACATTTCTGGTAAACAGAGTGTGAAATAGTGCAGTGCCACCCGGGAAGGACAGCCTATTAAAAGATGGAGCAAAGTGGCATGGAAAGCAGACGTGAAGGAGACTCAAGGTTGGAGCTGATGCATATATCCTTGAAGGCTGCTGTATAAATACTGCCTGTAAGTTGCTTTTCTCTTTGACAAAACAAGGTGCACATATTCTCAGTATATGTGCTTGTGCTGGGCGGTATCAGTTAGTATTGGTTTCATGTTTGTATCATTTTCATGGTATATAACTGTTTTTTTTTTTTTTTTTGTGATTAGATATGTTTTTGTGTGACGATCCATTAATATAGGTTCCTAGTGGCTTACTATATTCTACTGTTAGAAGTACATGACATGTAATAACATTTTAATATCATCATAACATGAATTAACATGAATTTTGCTTTTAAGTTAGTTGGATTTCCACTTTTTATTGCCATTTTTATTGTTTTTCAAAACAAAGTCAGCATACTGACAGTTAAATCCCTCGTGCTCAGCTCTATCCTAAACCTTTTCCAAACTGGAGCTGAGGAGGTTGAGCCTAACGCTCCGACTGGCATTGTTCATTTGTTGTATGTGGAGGAACTGGCTGAACCGTGAACTTTGTGACATGAGAAATGACGACAATGTGTCTCATTTTTCTTATGATTTAAACAAACAAACAAAAAAACATCTCTCCCTCTTCTCTTCTTGAATGCACTGTAGCATTAAAGCATCTCCCAGATGTTAGCAGACTGTAAACGGTTATATGGCTAGTTAGCAGTATCATACTTGCAATAATTGTGTAATTTACAACTCTTAGTGCTTGAATTAGACTGTCTATGAAAGTGACAGGGACAGGGGGCACATAGAAGTGCTTTAATTGTTGCAAACCACAGTGTTTCTCACACAAAGACTTTATTTTGATGACCCATCCAGGTAATATTAATAGCTGTTTAAGTATATTTGGTGGCTCATTTCAGCACCATTTGTATTTTTCTGAATTATTTTATCCATCTGGGAGAACAACTGATTTACTTCTGGACAATATCCTGAAAATTCAGTTGTGGCTAATCAGTTAGCCCCAGCCCTTCCCATCTCATTATTTTTCCCCTGCTGGGTGGCTCACTGGGCAGGTTGCTGTTGTGGTGAGCGGCTTTCCTCAGGGTCTCCTCCTGAAGTCACACCTACTCCAGCTTTACTTCCATTGGCTGCTATGGTAGTGAGTCTTCTTGTCCCACCAGAGGGCCGATCTAACTAGAAGCTGGAAGAATTACCACTGCAGTCCAAGATGTATAGAATATACTATTTTACAGTTAATTTAAGAAAACATGCATCGTCTTTTGTGGGACATGTGTATGCATGCACATACAGTTTGTTCTACCGACATTTCCATGGAAAAATAAAGTTCATCTTCTTGAATAGCTTGTTTTGGAAAGTCCTGAACTTGAACAAAATGAAACGGAATGGCGTGAAGGAAGTAGCCCATGTGAGGAATCCCAACAGCATCCCAGAGTTGAACGTGTTGAAAGCCTTGGATTGGGGGAAAATTCCACTGTAAAATGTAATTTAAAATACTGGTCAGCAGTTACTCGAAGCACTTACTTGCAGTTACTGTTGTGAAAAGAGTTCACACCAGGGCAAAAGTTCACATCCTTTTTTTTTTTTTTTTCCTGACAAATATGTAATATTGGATCACTTTCCTCAATTAAACAACCAAATCTACTTATTTCATTTATCATTGGTGTTTCATTTGTTTAATTGGCTGATGAGGTCTTAGGTTATATTTCTGTAGAAATAAAGAGAATACCAAAGTTTTGTTTTTTGTTTTTTTTTACTTGCAAATCTCTTACCCGTGGCTTGTCTTTTTATTTCCTTGTGTCTGTTTTTACTGTAGCAAAACAGTTTGATTACTAATAATGACTGGTAGCAACCCTTATATATCTCTCTGTGTGTGTGTGTGTGTGTGTGTGTGTGTGTCATTTCCTCCAAAGGTTTCATCTCTTACTCTGTTTTCTAGGTTTGTAAACAGATCTGGCTTGGTCTTTATGATGATAGAACCTCTTCAGTACCGGACTTCAGAGAACCACAGAAAGTCAAGGAGTTCCTACAAGATAAATATGAGAAAAAGAGATGGTATGTCAGATCTTAACAGTGCTCTGCCATTGTGCACTTTGCAAATGTGTACCCCCACCCCCCCCCCCCCCCCCCCCCCCCCCCCCCGGCTTGGAATGTTTCACATGCAGCTCGTAGCAGTTTGCCTCCAGCAAGCCACCAAATACCCTTCTTGAGATGCACAGAATGTAGGTCATTACAGGAAAGCTGTTGTATGTGCACGATTTAATTGCTGCATGAAGTTATAGGTGCTAATTAATTGAAATACGTATGAGCTTTGGCTAGTTGTAGACTCCCACACACAAACACACACACACACACACACACACAAACTGTGAATTAGGTCAGCAGTTGAGAAGATAGATGGATCTTGTTTAAAAAAACAAACTCTCATCCATCCATCTAGTGTCTTTAGTCTGAAATATGATCAAAATGAGAGCAATGACTGGTACATGTTTAAACATGCTGGGTTTGCTGCAGACAGGCATTCACATGGTCTGCTCTGTTCTACACACATATGAACACTGTTAATAGTATCTTACTCTTACAAACGTTAGTTTAAAACTTTAATAGTTTGGCATTGACACTAAAATAAATATTTTGTTTATTTTTTTTTTAAATGCATACAAATGCATAAAATGTTAACTTGCAACTACCTGAGTATTTGAGTCAGTAGACTTGAAGCTTTGTTGCACCAGTGGGATCCCTGAGTGTTTCAAGTGAAAGACATGTGCACATTTACACATGCTTAGAAGGATTGTTATAGATTGTATTTACGGTTTTTGGGCTACAGTTAAATTATTTATGACACAGCTCCTGCACTAACATGGAGTCCTGACAAGAGTTTAATAAAGCTTCTAAAGTTTTGTTTTTTTGTTTTGTTTAAAAAAAAAACAAAAAACAAATCAGTTACTATAAGTAAGAAGAATAAGTTGCTGAGCTTGATTATTTTTATTTATTTGACCTATTATATATGTGGGATTTAATGGTTAACTAACTGAAACTTGGTAGATAAAGTTGTTATAAGTTCAATATGTGTATATTTAAAAAAACATTTGGGGGGGGAAAAGGCTCAAATCAAAATGAGGGATAGCATCATAGCCCCAACCCTCCCTAACCTTATCCTTATCTTACAGTATAAAGCGCCTAGAGGTGACGGTTTTGTTGTGATTTGGAGCAACATAAATAAAATAGAATTGAATTATTGAAAAATTTCTTTTTGGGGATATTAATCATGGGAGTTTTTAATTCTTTGTGTTGACTTTTGACCACAGCTCGGCATGTATTTTATTGTAATGCATATATTGTGAACGACTTCCAAGGTACGTGCCTCCCGAGCAGGCCAAGGTAGTGGCATCAGTCCATGCTTCCATATCTGGCTCCTCAAACAGCAGCACCAGCAGCACCCCAGAGGTTCGACCCCTCAAATCCCTGCTGGGGGAGTCAGCTCCCTCTCTACACCTCAACAAGCACACCCCACCAAATCAGGTGAGAATTTGCGTAATGTGCACACATTCATTAAAGTCACAGTACAATCATCATATGATGAACACGGGTTGGTTGATTAGCATATTAAACTGGTTCATGTGAAGTGTTTAGTTGTTACTAAATATGGTATTCTCACCTCAGGCCCAGTAGGTGTGGTATATGTGGACCTAGATGGGCTAATTTAAAAACATGCAGCATATTTGAGATCAACAAGTAATGCAGCATGTGTGACAGGCTACACCAGCTTGATCTTTATGATGGTGTAAATATTTCTGCTGTTACACTTTCAGCTGCGAGCCGGGTTATCAATCAACAGTTACCACTCAGCATCGTTGCAGATGCTATTCAGTAAGCGATTTACACATCCTTAAATGCTCTATTAGCTAAGACTAGAGCAACCGTCCTGACAGATTTACAGACAGCAGGTGCAATCCAGGATTAATTAAACTCTGTGAATTTTTCCACAGCAGTGGGATGAGGTCATGTCTTTAAATACACAAGCATATTTATCAAATTTACCCATTGGGATAAGGTTCATCTTTCACCACTAATGAGATAATGACATCAGACTCTCTTTTTTTGTTTTGTTTTTTTCATGCGGCCTATTATCTCCTCTTCATTAATTTGCATGAAGGTTGTTGAGGGGCTCGTTTATCCAGTTTTTTTGTTGTTGTTTTTTTTAAAATATAATTGCATCTCTTGTCTTCACCAGTCTCCTGTGGTGAGCCGTGGACAAACCCATCAGCAGCAGCTCCATGACAAGAAATACGACCTCCTCAGTGACTTGGGTGGAGACATCTTTGCTGCCCCGCCCAACATAAATGCAGGAGCCAGCTCCAGTTTTGCTAACTTTGCACATTTCAACAGCCACACAAGTAAGGAACAGACCAATAACCACTGACTGACTAACAAAAACATGAGCTGTGTATTTAAGATAACCACTTGAGAAAAAGAGGATTGCTAAATACAGCTAAACATGGTAAAACACAGGAAAGTGGTCTACTGAGATAATGAGAAGTAAAGAAATGCTGTAGATGACTAACAACTCCACCAACTTGGTTAGTTGAAGTAAATCCAGATGTTGACAGCCTCAAATTCTTATGGCATAGAGGACTGAGGGCGTGCTTGTTTCCATTCATTAGATCCTGTCTCTTAACAGATCCCCCTTAACAGATGTTTATCGATTAAATCACCTTATATGTTAAATAATGTTGCTACCACTTTAAAACAATTCTGATTTATTTCAATCTATATTTTTGAGTAATGTCACTGAAGTTGTCCCTCAAGAGATCCCAGAGATCCCAGATCCCTGAACATCTACAATGCATGTGGAGAGAACAAAGATGGCAGCACACATAATCCATATTAAACAGCTACAAAAAAGCCAAAATAGCCATAATAATAATAATAAGAGATAATGAAAGTTGAAATAAATTGAAATGATTTTTTTAAAGGGTTACTTTTTAATATGAGGTACTTGTACAAAGTTGGTGTATTTGCTGCTTTAGATTGGATCAGGATGCCACCAGTTTGGAGAAGCAGGCAGGAATTTGCTACATGTCAGGAGTCATGATGTGCCCTCATGCTGGCGCATCGTGACAGAATATTATGAAGTCATCAGAGAGATAAATTGCCATGGTTACAAATGTCTGTAAGAGGGCTGTTAGTGTTTCCTTCCCTTGGAGGATCATGTCCTCACATTTCCCCCTCAGAGCCTTTTAAGATTCACCCTTAATGCAAGGACTAAATTGTCATTCACACACCTAACAAACATGCAAACAGGAGTTGCACCTTTTAAAATTAATGATGTGTGTAATGCTAAGCACACAAGTTCTTCTCTACATCTGGGTGTGCTCATGAAAGAGTCTTGGATAGTACTGGGGAAAGGTTCAACAACCAGACACACTATCCATTTTAAGTTGCACCACTCTACTACCCTAATTACTCTATATTAATATTTAACACGTCATCCATTCTATTTTGTTAGTGTTGTTTAACCCATTGTATTTGTTCTGCAGTCACTTGTGTCTGTGGATATTGTTTGCATTAATCCATTATTTTCCCCTCACTACGATTTTTTTTGTTGTTGTTGTTTTTTTCGGTTCATCCGTCTGTCTGTACATCACCTCTACACCACCTCAAGTGCCACCGAATATCAAAGGAGATGCAGCCTTTGCTGATTTTGACACATTCGGGAACACTTCTGGGTCGACAGGTGGTTTTCCCTCTGCACCCCAGGCCCCATTTCAGCCCTCAAATACAGGTAGAGCAAGTTGGTCTTACTAGACAAATAACACATCTAAATCACAAACACAAAGAAACCGGCTTAGTTTATGTACACACACATGTGCAAACATATCAAAATTACACAGGCAAAGAATTTTGTCACACACCTCACTGTTGGTCATACCCCCCCCCCCCCCATATCTCTTCTTGGTTTGTTTTATCTGTTGTCACATGTCCTCTGTTCCCACACCTTCCATGTGTACAGTGTTCATTCATTAATCCATCCAAATTTGAAAAGCGTCTTTACACCAGATGCGTGTTTTTCAGGTAATCCCACATTGAATAGAAGGTAAAAGACAGGAGACTCAGACATGAAGTACTACATTCAAGAGATTATGCACAATTCCACTAGAAACATTCACCTGAAGCTGTACTTTGGGCCACCTTATTGTGTCCTGCACTTAATGCATCACACAAGTTAGTCACATGGTGGAAAAATCAACATTTCTGTGCACTCTTACTCTAAATGAATGTTGGTTTTGTGCAACAGAACTAATAGTCCTTAAATATACAATATGCAACATTGGATGGATGAATAGATAGTAATGCTGTCGAGTCACCAGGCAGATAATTATTTTAAACAGCGCATGTAAAACACCAGGTTTGTGGTGGTACTGTAATCCATAACACCACATAGTGTATGCCCTTGTAAAATAATTTTCAGAGTTATTTTAGAAATACATCAGGACCCCCACATTAGTGTATTAGAGCTCAATGCTGCTGGATGACGGGAGCTAATGCCAATATCTATTTTTATCGAGTAAACTATTCCCATGTCAATACATGCAGTATCAGCCAAAGCCCCCACCCCACCCCCCCACAGTAGGCCTAAAATATATTGAGGGCTTACTGGCACATTCTCTGGTTTATTTTTAGCACTTTGACTATTGATTCACATACTTTTACATAAACAGCAATTATTTACACAATCAAGACTTTAGTGTCAGGAAAATGTTGTGTACTACAGCGCCCTCTGCTGGAGGTGCATATTGACTCAGTTTGTGTGAAGAGGTCTCTTTAGTATCTTTTTAATGGAAAAATCACATTTTGGTGGCTTTCTTCCAGACACTGACTGCCTTGCACGGTTTGCCTTCAGCTGTCAAATCTGTCTTATGTGTTTTTTAATTTTGTTTTTAATGCTTTGCTTTAGCAGCATTTGATTTGCTTTGATTTAGCACTTCTGAATGTTTACCTCTTGTTTAGTTGACATTTTTTCTTTGAACACTCTGCCATCTTACATTTCTCATTACCCCATTTCTGCCTTCCTCTTTGATTTTTTTTTTTTTAATTTATTTATTTGTTTTTTTTGGCTGCCAGCATTCACTGTGCTCTCATCCAGCCGCAGTATGGGTGAGTTTGTCACTGCTCTACCTCGCCAATGTTCACACAGTAAGTCTCTCTCTGGGCTTGCCCTCATAACAGCTTTCACCCTCTCACCCATCCCTGTATGTGTCGTCATTGTGATTCTGATCCTCTCTCTGGGTGTTCTGTGTGTCTCGCCGTGTCGCTCTTTTTGGTCTCTCTCAATTGAGATTCACAGTTGATAAATCTCACTGGTTGAACACAGGTCTAATAAACTTTGATTGTTGCAGTGATTAATAAGACTTACTATGGGGAAACAGATGAAAGTGTATAAAAATATGACACTGCAATAATTAAAGAGCTGCATAGTCTTCCCTTTTAGCAATAGTTGGGAGATCTGAGAGTGCTGTGCCATCAAAGTCTTTTGTGTCAATTGCTTATAAAAGTAATTCAGCTAAAATTTTAATAAGATATTGTTTTCTATAATCCAGTGTGAATTTTTTTTAATTATGTGAGTTATAAATAAATGAATAACATCACTGCTAATGCTAATGCTGTTTGCTGTGCTTTTGTGTACTTAAAAAAAAACCCATCAAGCGCAGGTATAGGTGTTCATTTTGATATGCTTAATGCCTCATTTTTTAAATTTTTTTTAATGCAAACATCAGTTTCTCTGAAGCTTTTAAGTGATTTGTGTTTTCTAATAATAATCTTCCACTCCTTTGTTTGCAGTGTCCCTGACCTGAAAGTAGTTTTATAAACAATATTTCGTAGAAAGCAGTAAACCACAGATTAAGATTTGGCAGTAATGGTGTCATTGCTAAAAATTGCCTTCTCTCCCCCTCAGGGTCGCAACAGCTGTGCGGTGTCCCAGTTAGCTCTGATTGTTTTACCTCAATGTCCAAATCATTTATTATTCTGTTTCCCCTTTCAATGGATTCAGTGCAAATCTGCTTCTGACGTGCTACAATATCTGCTCTGAAGCAAAAGCTGAATATTTATCTGTAATATGCAGGAATGTGTGAACTGAGGGAAGTGCCTGAATTGGCACTGTTCCTAAGCATTAGCATGCAGTGTTAAATTAGTTGCACACAGGTGTCCAGAGTGATCAAATTATCATGCAGTCTGTTGCAGAAAACCTTCAGTTCCTACAAAAAGCAGCGATTAAAGTTTCTTTGTGACAGTGTTATTACAGCGCTCAGTAATATCTGCAGGCTTTTTGGCTTATTAAAGATATCTTCCTTTTGAGATACTGAAATGTTTTCCATGTCACAGTAAATACATTTTGATGGTTTTTGTCTAAAACATTCTTATTCCACAGCGTGGTGCTGGGGTCAGAAGTAACAGAGTCACAAGAAAAATTGTGTCCTGCACATCTTGGGCTTGTAACACAAATAAGTGTTAATAATTGTGTGTGTGTCTGTGTATGTGTGTGTGTGTGTGTGTGTGTGTGTGTGTGTGTGTGTGTGTGTGTATATATGTTGTTCCTTTGGTTCATAGGCTAATGGAAAGCCAGCAAAGTGCAGTATCACAAAGGACAGATGTGACTGTCTATCCTTTAGAAGGTGTCCCCTCCCCAGCCTGACTCCAAATTTTACCCTTCGTGCAGCCTCTTCTCTCCCTCTCCAACCTGTTTGATTGTTGGTTTTGAGAAACGGAGTCCCCCTTATGACTTTTTAATCTCTCTCTTTCATGCAGGTAGCGCCTCAGGGGGACTAGCAAATGCCAGTTTTGCAAATTTTGACAACTTCCCCAAATCGTGTAGTGCTGACTTTGGATCCTTCAGTTCCTCCTCCCAGAGTAACTCCACAGGAGCTGGCAGAGACGTTGTACAGAGTACTAACGTTTCTGCCGATAAATACGCAGCCCTGGCTGACCTGGATAACATGTTTAGCTCTGCCAAAACAGAGCAAGGTAAACTTTTCATGCCTAGCCTGTTTCATAGATCTCAACTGTAGGGCTAGTGAGTGGCTGAAAAACGAAAACACAGCTGAAAACAAGGTTTAATTAGGCGCATAGATTTGAATCCCTACTAGTTTTCTTCCCAGGACAGGGACAGGCAGTCTCTAAAAACAGGGCTGATTTACATTTTCTAGCAAATATCTACTTACAGTTGTGGTCATAATTTACATACAGTCATAATTGGCATGAATGTCATGGTAATTTTGGGCTTTTACTAATTTCTTTGAACTGTTCTTTTTTCAGGCTGGAATGATTATACAGCATACTTTTTTTTTTTTTTTTTTTTTTTTTTTTTGGCATTTTTGGCCACAGCAGCTTTTATGGGCAGTGGAGAGAGACAGGAAATTGGGGGAAAGATACAGGGTAAGACACGCAGGCAAATTGGCAACGGGCCGAGACTCGAACCCGCGCCATCCGCACCGCAACACGGCATGTGTATGTGGTCGCCGGCTTCACCACTAAGCCACCCAGGCACCTGTACAGCATACATCTTTAATGATGTTAAAAACAATCCACATAGGGTCAAATTATACATACAGGCTCAAATATATACATACACCCCTACTAATATTTGGTTAAATGTCCGTTAGCAACTTACACCTTGACTACCTTGGTAGCCAAAAGCTTTGGCAAGCTTCTGACATGATTCTGTCTGGATATCTGACCACTCTTCTTGACAGAATTGGTAGAATGAATTTAAACTGGCTGGCCCTGTGTGGATTAGAGAAAATCCAAAATAAATTGAAACTTGTGCACCCAAGATTTATCCTATAAAATCATTCCACTGTGTAAAAGAACAGTTTAAAGAAATCTTTAAAATCTCCAAATTACCATGACAATCATGCCCATGATGAGTGGATGAAAACTTCTAACCCCAACTGTATATAAAACATGTAATTTATTTTCAAACTCTGTGCCCTGGCCTCAGTGTTACTGAACCAGCCTTCATAAAGGCAGCTGGACATGGTTGAAATACCTCCACACTTCAGGGAATGCTATACATATAGGTTTGACTGAAGCATTTTAATATCACACGGTCAGAGTTTTGGTGCTTGAGCATCTGTGAATTGTACTGAGCTGGTTTTTCTTTTTTTTTTCATAATCTAAACTGTATTTTTGTGCTAGAAAATGTAAATTTCCTAATAACTTAACATTTATTCCCTATTAATTTCAATAGGTTCTGTATGGCAGCTATCTCCGGACAATTTCTTCTGCATTAGGTGAACTGAAGTAAATTGAACTCGGCTTCACTTTTATGTGCTTCTATTCCAGGAGGTAGTATTCCTGGTGGGGTGAGCTCAGCCGCAGCAGCCGCAGCAGCAGCAGCAGCAGCAGCAGGAGTGGGTGGTTTGCCTCAGAAGCAGGCAGCAGGTGGGGACCGCTATGCTGCTCTAGCAGAGCTAGATACGGTCTTCAGCTCCTCAGCACCTGCCACCAGTGTTTACAACACCACTAGCACCTCACAAGGGTGAGACGCTACACAAACCAACACAAATCACTGCTGCAGTGGGGATCAGAAATCAAAAGCCTATTATCACTACGACTGTCAGTTGAATTTTATAGATTGTGATGTCAAGTCAGTTTTATTTATATAGCATATTTAAAACAGAGGTTGAGCCAGAGTGCTTTCCACACATTTACAGTCGACGGCCACAAAAACCCAACTTCAGAACACAAAACCCACATGACCAAACATCATACGGCAAAAATCACAATGATATAAATGTGACCCTTGGATAAACCCTTCATATAGTATATTGTGTGTGTATTATTTACCGTATTAACAAGGCCATATTAAGTGATTGTTTAGAACAAACTATTACATGTTTTAATAATGTGTCAGCATACAGTTAGTTATTTGAAAAGCCAGACAAATAGTTTAAAATTTTCATTCATCTAAATCTTGTCTTACAAGCCGTGACCAGCACAGGTGCTTAGTGGCCTCTTTCCTTCTTTTTGCATTCTTTCTTAAACATATGTGTTGACTTGTGTGTCACTGCAGGAGTGTTTTTGGCTCAGAGACTAGGGTGTCAGCAGCACAAACACAGCAGGCCGTGCCTGGCATGGCTCAGGGTTTTGGAGGTAAGTGAACTTTTAAGTAATTTTTAACTTAAGTAACTTTTAAATTTATTAATAATTTCAGGGTGTGGTAGAGCAAACTGTTAGGCAGTCAGAGAGATTTGGCACTTTGATTTTTGCACTTTAAAAGTTTTGTACCCTTGTACGGTCTTGAGGAATTTCTTGGTTGTGCACGGGTTGCTAATGCAACCAAAGAATGAGGCTGTGAATGATCAGTCTCTTCCAAGTGCCGTTCTATAAGAAATTATCCATGTAAAACATGGATAATTGCGACTCGGAGAACTTATTTTTCCAGCCTGCCTGGCTTACATTTTTGCACTTAGTTCATGAAGTTTGGAAAGCTGCAGAAACTTCTGCTATTTATTAAATGCTGTTTCCGGAAGCTTCATCATTTTCCTGCTTAGGACTCAATGCAAATCTTAATTTGTCAACAAGAATTTAGTGTAACTAATATTACAAGTTTAGCATGATGTGTAATAGACACTCACTCTGAACTGTTGTAATATCCTTATTTTGTTTTGTTTTAACATATTTAGTGTGTTCTTCTGTTTATGAATTCATCTTGATTCATGACTTGATGCCTTTCTCCAGCAGCACAGTCAACTAATCCGTTTGTAGCTGCTGGCGTTGCCCCAGCAGCAGCTCCAACCAACCCATTCCAGTGCAATGGCCGAGCAGCAACTGTTGCAGCTGCAGCAGGTTTGTTTTTGTTGGGTGCATCCCTGAGAATCACCTTACTCAGTTAGTTTAGTAGTTCAATTTAAAGGTTGTGTATCGGAGTTAAATCATATAGTTAGTGTATCATATGCTGTATTTTGTTGCACATTGAAGTGGCAACCTTTGCCTGTGCTACCTCAGAAATGAATATGCCTCAGATCACAGTGGCAAACACAGAAACAAGCAATCAGGACAGGAACTGGCAAGCAAGACAAGTGTTGCCGTTTATTGTGCATAAGAGATTTATTTACAAAACAATGAATAAAAAATCAGTATGGTACAGAGTTTTTTAGATTCAGTTGTCTGTCTCATTGTCCTTGCCGTGCTGGACAGGCTTGATGAGGTTTCTTCATGGGCAGGGGTATCCTCCCACCTTTGGTAGGTTTCTTTGTGCTCACTGCTTCTCTTTTGCTCTCATGTGCTTTGCTCTGGCAGTGAATGAGTTTACCTGTCACTGATCTATCAGGAAAATGTCAAAAGATGTAAACATAGCCCCACAGAAATAGCCTAGCAAATAACCCAGTTATTATTTCATCAAAGGGGAACAGAGCTGAAGTGGAATAAGTAACTAATAATGACAGGTTTGACAATGTATTGTTCATGTTTCCCACATGTCTCAGTGGTTTCCTCAGCATTGTCCTCTTATCAGTTAAAAAAAATTAGTTCAGTTTATCGTTTATCAAAAGTAAATTTACACCTCGAGTTATTAATCCTACTGATTACCAGATATGCTTCATTCAGTGGAATGAAGCCAGTAAGACATGGGGAATTTTCACATGATGCTAACTTGTGCTTCCTTGCATCCTCTCTCCTTCATGTGAGGCGAGGACCGAGGAGGGTTCAAGGGGGAGCTTGGGCTAAAGAAATGAAAACATATCCGGTGCAGAGGTCTTTCATCAATTGGTGTGACAAAATGGTGCACCTTTAAACATGGCACCTAGTTTGCTGTCCCCTAAATCCGGTTCTATTGAATTAAGGATTTCTCATTTGGCTTGTATGGCTCCTCCGTCCTCTCCCTCTTACATCCTGGCTGGGAGGTCTTAAGACACAAGGAAGAATCAGGCTCCAGTAGTTCTATTTGGCCACATATTGAGTCACTTTATCAGCTGGCTGTTTTGCAACGATGTCACACTATGGGTTACAGAATCCCAGGGTTTGCAGGGTTTTTTATTTCCCCCATCTGCTGTTCATGTGCTAAAAAGCAGTAGATGTAATTCTCATTGTTTAAGGCAGTACCCCTTCTTCATGCTTACTTTACTGTTCTGTAACCCTACTTGTTTGTCCTTACTCATGTAAATAACTTGCAATAATTCGCTAACAAGATAATACCTTTTGTAGTTTGAGAGACTTTTTTCCCCTCCTGATGCGTGTGCCAGCATTTATCTAATATTACATTTATTGTAATATTTTTATACTCTGTGTGTGTGTGTGTGTGTGTGTGTGTTATAATATTTGTATCCCAATTTTGAGAATATCAAGACACAATATGTTTAAACTTCACACCAGCTTTTGTCTGCTGTGTACCTTTTTTTTTTTTTTGTTGTTGTTTTGTTGATTCCTAAACGAGCTTCTCTAACCTGTTGCTGTCCTGCTGTGTTGCAGCACCATTTGGCACAGGCTCCATGAGTATGCCAGCTGGATTTGGGAATTCTGCAGCCTACAACCTCCCCACCAGTTTTAGTGGAACATTCCAGCAACCCTTTCCTGGTCAGGCTCCCTTCCCCCCTCAGCCTCCTGCATATCCCCAACAACCCAATGGTGTGTGTCATTTAGACATTAATGGTTATGGTGAATTTTAAGCATATATGAGCATCTGCAGTTGTCAAATGAATGTCTGTAGAATCTTTACGCCTTTTTTTTTTTTTTTTTTTTTTGGGCATGTGTCCCCCCATCACATAACAGTGGAAATCGTTGTCTTGCAGGTGGAGGATTTCCAGCCTTCGGCCAGGCCAAATCTGTTGCAACTCCTTTTGGACAGGCGATGGCGGGACCTATGGTCTCCAGCAACCCTTTTCTGGTTAGTTTGGTGGCTATGTGGAATAGCCTCCTGGAGTACACTACTGTGCAAAAGTCTTAAGCCATCCTTTATTTCTTCATATTTTGCTTACAAAGAGGCAGACTTCCCTGCCTTTTTTTTTTTTTTTTAAAGTGGTCTTGAGCAATAGTTCTTCAGGCTTTCTGAAGGTCTTTCAAACTTTTCCTTGGACATTGGCTGCTTTTTCACTCATTTTCAGTCCAGTTGTTGTACCTGACCATTTTCAGAGGAATGTTTTTGGTTGTGTCCACACATACAACTACAACATGTTGCAAAAAATATATCATTTGTTTCCATTTCCTTAATTGAATCTATAAAACATGCCTAAGATAACTTTGACAGACATAAAATAGTATTTTTGCACTAACAAGGTGATTCCCAAAGAGCTATCGGCTGAAAACTTGGCATATCTTACCGTAGTGTGCAATTTTGAGGAAACTGAAAAAGTGGAGGACAAAAGAAGCGGCAGGCCTAAAAAACTCTCTACAGCAGATGACCAGTATCTGAAAGTCATGACCTTAAGACATAGCAAAAAAATAAAAAATCCAGCAAAGACCTGACACAGGACCTGAGAGATGCATCTGACCCTTCAGTTGATCCAGCTACTGTTCACCGAAACCTCATCAGAAATGGTCTCAGTGGAAAGGTGGCTGTCAAGAAGCCATTCTTAAGAAAGGGAAAAAGAACTAGACTGGAAATCAGTGGCAGTGGGTCTAATGGAGGAAAATTTTGGTTCAAATCACCATCAGTACAGAGGAGGTCAGCAGAGAGAGTTACAGCAGTGTTTGTCATGGGCTGGGGCTACATTTCAGCCCTTGTCAACATCAGTGGAATTGTGAATGCAGAAAATTCAGATCCACCATGCAGTACCATCTGGGAAGTGTCTGAGTGGCAGCAGATTCATTTTTCAGCATGACTGTGATCCACCTGGATAGAAAACAGCAATGGCACACTATCAATCTTGGATTGGCCTCCCCAGAGCCCGGACTTCAACATTATTATTGAAGCAGTGTGGGATCATCTTGACAGATGAACAGAACAAAAGACAGCCAACATCCAAAGAAGAGCTTTGATTGTCCTTCAAGAAGCCTGGAGAACTATTCCTGAAGACGACTTAAAGAAATGACAAGAAAGCTGCCAAGAAGAATAAAGGTGGTCATACCAAATATTGACTGTTTTTGCCTTATATACTGTATAAGGCAAAAACAGTCAATATTTGGTAAAAATGTTTCAGTACATCACTGTGCCTATTTTCCATTTTCCTAGCAAAATAAAGAAATGAGAGGTGGATTGAGACCTTTGCACAGTACTGAAGAGCTACATTTAACAGAAATTAATGAAGAGACTTCAATTCTTTGAGCAAAGTTTATTGTAATAAGTTATGGATGGCTTTGATCTTTTTTGAATAACTGCCCCAACTGCTCTGCTTAAACAGCCATCCAGCATACAAACATTAGAGTGGTGTCTGTCTTTTCAGTTAATTCTTAAGAATTTATTTGGAGTTTATTCCGACCCTTAATATATTGTCTCACTGTGTGTGCATCTCTTTTTCATTCTAGGGTGCGGGTCCACCCGCGCAGTATCCAGCAGGAGGCTCTTCAACAAATCCCTTCTTATAGCGGTCCATCATGTCAGCTGCACTACAGGGTCAACAACTGGCACGCTTGCACCTATTGCACTGTTTTGTTTTCACAAGTAGCTTTAAAAAAAAAAAAACCACAATGTTTGTAAGAATTTGTATTTTCTATCGCAGTTTGTCACAAATGGAAGAATATGCGACAGTCATGCTGGCACTGTCGACGGCTACAAAACACAGTGGTGGTGTGTGCAGAGGGGGAGGTCGATCCCCTCTCCTTTATTTAACCTGTGAACTGGCCAGGCCTCTACTGAGCCACAATGTATAATCAAACTGGCTGAAAACTAAGTTATTGCATATAGTATATCATTCATTATGCTGCAATTCTGTACATTTTTTTTCTTTTAGGAAATTAGCTCTTTGTGCATATCAGTATTTGTATCTAACACACAGAATTTGTTAAGACAGAACTGTTGCTTTGAAAAGCTAATGGGTACTGCCAGTTACTGTATTTGTAAAGAACCAAACTATTTGTGCAGGATCCTTTTAGGTAAACTGTTCTCACTAAGGAAATATATTCTGTTGTCGAGATGAAAAAAAAAAGGACTGAATGCTGCATCGTGGGGGGGGGGGGCTCGTTTCTCTACCATCTCCTGCCCTGCTTACAAAGGTTGCAACACTTCAAATGAGTCATAAGGAATGACTGATGAACTGAAAACCACATACATTGGGTATTAAAAAGGTTTAAGTTAAGATGTAAATATATACAGTATATATATTAAAATGAATTTTAAGTAAGAAATGACCAAAGCATTCATTTGTGTGGATCTGTGAAAAACCGTGTATTTTTGTTTTTTGTATAAAGAAAAAAAAATCTATTCATCATGCTGCAGTCAGTAATTTGAAGGCTTTTTTGTATTTTCTTTAATGAACTAACATGGGGTCACTATAGGGGCCAAAATCATAACTGATATTCTCACTTTATTATGCTCTATATGTATTCAGAGTCTGTGTTCCTCACTGCCTGGAGTTTCGTCTTTGTCCGGAGGAGTTATCTCTTTGCTTCTTTGTGCTCTCCAAATGCTGTATAGTCCTCGAAGTGTGAAAACAACAGCGATGACGGAGAAGTAGCTGGCATATATGGTGAACTGCAACAGAGTATACATTTCAAAATGACGCTGATGGACAAATAAACAATAGTGCTGTACATGTTCTGTGATCTGATGGATTACCTGGGGAATGATGGCCAGGCCTAGCCCTCTGCTGTCAACCACAACAGACGTGATAATTGTCTGCAGAGCCAGTGCACCAAAGTTGTTTGCCCCAAAGACCAGCGCATATCTTTCCATTGAGAGATCAGCTGCAATCTGATACCTGGAAGTACAGCGTTCTCTTTTTAACATTTTTATCTGAATGGTTTTTTTTTTTTTTTTTTTTTTTTTGCTTTTATGTCTGTAATAAAATTTGAACTAAAATGTAGTGAAACAAATCTGTTATGTGACTTAGCACTCTTACATGGCTATTGTTATCAGCAGCATGTACAGACACTTGAAAACTACGTAACCGCTGTAGCAGACCCAGATGTTGCCAGTGAAGGTCATGATGAAGAGTGAAGCTGCGCCGAGTCCAGAGAAACCACCCAGGGCCAGCTCTCCCCACTGCTCCCATCTTACCTCAGTGAAGCCTATCCCATAGGCCGTAGCTGCACCTGAAAACCACGTGCCCTTACAATAAGACTAATGATAACAGCTGATTAGGTACCGAGAAATCTCGTGTACTGTATCACTGATACCTTCTCTTTGTATTAGAAAATATAACATATCTAATGTTGCTTACTTAACAGGGTGGAGGCTGCCTCCACACCTCCGTTGTAAATGCTGAAGTTCTGAGCGGGCTGCACATGCTCCCACAGCACCTGCACGGGATAGTGTGGGTGTCATTAGCTTATATTAGGGGTGTGTTTAATTGTTTCTGTAAAATGACACGAATGTTTTGTTTCTGGAAGGGGTGGGCTAACTGTTCAATGCAGATGAATCTACTGGTAATTTGGACTGTTTTAGTGGTTCGGATTTTCAGGATGGGATCCTTTTTACATTTCATGTTTTTGTTTATTTTGCCTTCATGACTGACCTGCACGTAGTTGACAGTCTGGTTATACCCACAGGTGGCCATTGCCCACCACACGGACCAGTAGACCAGCTGTCTAGAGGAATAGCAGCAGCGGAAGTCCCTCCACAGTTGGAGGAGGACTTGGCCGTAACTCTGTGTGCCATCAGGTTCCTCAAGGTTCTCAGCTTTAAGCTCTTTTTCAGCATCAGCCTCCACTTTCCCTCTCTCCACCGTTTCACCCTTTCCATCTTCCAGGGATGTCTTTGACTTTGCCTCCTCTGCTGTTGTCTGCATGCCGTGTCCTCTGTGGAAGAACATGCTCTTCTGTGGCATTGGCAGGAGACAGGAAGTGAAGAGGGCGATGGCAGTGAGAACCAGAGTAAACACCAGGATGTTGTTGTATGACATGAGGTCGAAGCTGACAAGCAGCTGACCCAAGACGTAGCCCACTGTATACCCCAGGAGCTGGACGCTGCGGCTGTAAGAGGTGGCCTTTCGATATCTCTTCAGATCTAATACACTGTAATAAAGAGCATATTCAAAATGTCAAGTCTCCCCCAATAATGCTAAAAAAAAACCAAACCTATGACGACTGACTGTGAGATGCAGTACATGACCTGTAAATGTAGGAGAAATAGGCCACCTCACTGGCTGTCACGACTCCATAGAAGAACTGCACAGCCTGCATGGCTGGCACGCTTACTGTCCACAGCAGCAATGCTGTGGTGGTGAAGAGCATAACACACTGGAACACCACTACAGGCTTGTAACGCAGCCAGTCAGTCAGGAGGAACACCGGCACTAGCACGGACAGGTAGGAGTACGTCCATACTGGGAAAATGTGATTGTTTACCTGGCGAGGAAAAACACAACACACAGGCAGGAAATGCATTTGCTTTATCACAAAAGAGCGCAGGTTTTATAACCTTGATTGGATTTTTATCATTCAGATAAACAAAGATGCCTGTTGACTCTTTGCTGCGAATCACCAACTTGTGTGTGTTTGTGTGTGATGATTTAAATTGTCATTTCTGCATGCACAAATAAAGCAAGTGGCCTGTATTTGAGTTATTCACCACAAGGACTGGCAAACTGAAACAATTTATCTACCAAATGTCTGTTTTGATTGAATTGCGCTGTATTCTTTCTATCATTTGTCCTACCTGTTCAGCTGTCAGATTCTTATCCGGTCCCGTCAAGTACGGGATGAGGAAAGGCTCCAGTGGTTTAACTGTGCTGAAGAATCCATAGATGCACAGCAGGGTAGTGGGATACCTCCAGTCTGATTTCCACATCTTCACTGCCTCCATGGTGGTCCTTCTTGTTTCAGGTGTGGGGATTTTATGGGAGTGAGAAAAAACCTCACAGCTGTCTTAAGTGTTTTTTTTTTTTTTAATCAGTAACCCGGTCAAAGAGCAGCACAGAGAGTCACGTTAAAGCTGAGATAAAAGTGTGACCAATTGAACAGGTAAGCTCTAATCAGAAGTAACTGTGTTTTATTGTGCTGTTTGTCCTCCTGCTTAGATTATAGATGGCAAAAATACACAACACATAAACGTTTGAATTGCAGTATAGAAAAAGTTTAATGTTACAGTTTGTAGTGTTTGTGAAAAGCATATTTAGAAAGTTTAATTACTTAAGGTACAGATACTTAGGTTAAATTACTCAGTCCTCCAAAAACCAGTGAAACTTTGGCACAAGTCAGAGACGTTGTGCAGCAATCACCTCCAGGCCAGACTCATGTTCTTTGGCTTGTGTGTTCCCGGGACAGCATTTATTTACACAGGCGGTGTAGATTCCTCGAATCAAAAAGAGCACCGATATGACAACGTAGTAGCTGCCATAGATGATGAACTGCAGAGGGACACCACATAATCCTTAGCATTATTAATAATATTTCAATCATGACAGTTAAAGAAAAAAAAAAAAAGGCCTACATGCAATAACTAATGATAACCACCAGGTGTCACTTTGTCCTCACATCTTGGTGCTCGTCAGCCAACAGAATGCTGAAGCTGCCTTTTGGTTCTTGACTTTGGGGGATTCCACTTGGGTGGTATCAAATCACTGTGTTATTCCATGAAAATATAGAAGAGTCTACAAACTTACCTGTGTCACGATGTCCAGCCCCAGTGCGGCTTCATCAACAACTGTGACTGTAATGATGGTCTGCAGTGAGAGGGCTACAAAAGTGTTGATCCCAAAGGTCAAAGCGTAGCACTCCATGGAGAGGTTAGATGCGATCTGAAATCTGCAGTGACAGAGTGCTTATAATTATGAGAGGTTCAGCTGATACTCTTAGACTGCCATAGATTTGTACAGCAGTGCAACCATTAAGCTGAAAAAGTAATCAACAGACAAAACAACCGGTTTGAATGACTTCTTCAGTTTGTTATGGTCATTTTAAAGACATATTTAGAGGAGTAATATGGAGGAATTCTATCGTGCACTTACGTTGTGATGGTGATGAGGAGCATGTAACAGGATTTAAATATGGCATAACCGACATAGCATACCCAGATATTCCCTGTGAATGCCATCAGAAACACAGCACCTGACCCTACAGCTGAGAACAGCCCTAGAGCCAGCTCTCCCCACATGGCCCAGGTCACCTTGATGTAGCCCACAGAGAAGGCAGCTGCAGCACCTGGCCCATGGAGAAGAAAAAAAATAAAGCAATTAGTCTGACATCCCAGCAGACATTGCCTCCACTGTGTGCATTTGCATCCTTGCTGTTGTCATTCCCCCGATTTTCCATCACTCTTAACCCTTCCTTTAATGCTAGAATAAAGGCTGATGTGGCCTCATGCACACACACGCCTTCACCGGCTTCCACAGCACCTGCTTATTATGATGAACCGGTCTCACCCAGGTCCTGGAAACAACTATCAGTAATAATCAGAGAATCCATTACCTTTTAAGTCCATCTCCTTAAATGAAGCAATTACTCTTCTTCTCGCACTGAGGCGGGTCGAGCTTAAACCAAAAGGACCGGGGTGCTGCTATTCCCTTTCAAAATCAATACACATTTTCCATGTAATCAGTCACCGCACATATAGCACAGCTGTTTCCCTTTAATTGCAGGTTTTTATAGATCTATGCGCCATCAGAAATGGGAGCCTTTGATGATATTGTTAAATGTTATGTTGCCACATAGTGCGGTTGTGCCGCAGTCTTCTCGCCTTTTCTAATTGAACTCTGATTAAACTCCTGGTTCCAGTTCTGACTGTTGTAAAATGTAGTGATATCCCTCTTCTCTCGTTCTTCTAGACGTGTTCATACGGTTACAGTCTTTTTACTGAAACTGGTTGCGGTTATTATTATTATCATTATTTTTAATCTAAACAGAACCGCTCTAAAAATCTTACCTACAAGAGAGCACGCAGCCTCCACTCCTCCATTATAGATGGATGACGTGGCAGATGGCTCTATATGGTCCCACATAAGCTGGATATAGTTAAAGATCTGCACATAGCCAGCTGTGGCCAGAGCCCACCACAGGGACCAGTAGATTAAATGTCTGAATAATGATAATTATGACAAGAGATTATGATGATGACTGAACAGCTCCTTCTACTATTTAAACAAAGTACCCTATGAATACATCATGAGAATTTGGACCAATTAGTAGTAATCCCAGGTGTTAATTAAATGCATGTGTGCACAGAAGTTCTGTACTCAAAGCATCTTAGTGATTTAAAAAATATTAAAAGAAAAATGCCTGGAAGAGTAGGACTCCCTGAAGCTTTGCCACAGTAGATGTCCTGCAGTGGCCACATTTTCCCAACTGCAGCAGCAAGCACTGCCAATATGTTCCGTCTTCCCTTTCCCGGAGCCTTCTCCATCCATCTCCATCACAGACTCCTCAGGCCTGTTCTCTCCCTGTGGACCCTCTTGCTGGCAGCCCACAGCTGCAGCTGTTTTCCCTTTGAAAAACATGCTTGTTTGGGGCATGGGCAACCAGAAGGAGACGAGAAAAGCTATGCTCACAGTTCCCAGGGTGATAGCATTGATATAGAAGTAGTTCAGACCTGTTGGTTGGAGTTGATTGGTCATTAGTGCTTGTTTAAAGTGCAGTTCATTCATAATCTTCTTTCTTGTTATGCATCTAGGTAAGTCAAATGTTATTCATTATTTTATTGTGGTGAAAAACTAGCCAGAAATATTTATCCTGTGTGTCTTCTGTATTCTGTATCCCATACCTACAAGGGAGACGAGCATTTGGCCAAGGCTGGCACCAAATGTATATCCGGCCAGCATTGCACTGCGCAGGTAACCGGTAGCTCTTTGGTAATTCTCAACCGGAATCACGCTATAAATATAGGAGAAATAGGCTACCTCTGTGGAAGTCACTACAGCATAGTTGACCTGTTGAGGGAACAGTTGTGAGGAGACAGTAGATTGTGATGAAACCTCATTAGAGCATAATGTGTTTGTTAGGTTTTGTTGCGATCAGTGCTGCAGCATGACAGATATGTTATTATGTAATTTGCACAATCTAAATAACATATTTGTGTTTTGTAATAGTCAGGAACACAATACTAAGTTGTTAAATTACACATAAGCGTTATGTATTAATCATTCCGGACGACAAAAAAAATAGATGTTTTAACTGACCTGAAGGAAAGTCATAGCAGGAAGACCTGGGACAAAGCACAATAGAACATAGTTGGTGATGAGAAAGAACCCCTGTAGCATAATAAGGGGTTTGTACCTCAGGAAGTCAGTCAGGAGGAAAACGGGGAAAAGAAAGGCCAGGTAGGAGTACGTCCAGATAGGAAACAGGTAGTTGGTCACCTGCAGGAAACCACAAGCACCACAGAACAGGACTGATGATCCCGTTTGTGTTACTTTTTCATGCTATGCATATCTCATTGCCTATGAGAACTGACAGGCAGTTTGTTTCACATAAGTGCTATAAGTAAAAAAGACAGAACATGTGTGTCTGCGAGCCTTACCACTTCTTCAGAAATGTTCTTGTGTGGTCCAATGAGGTATGGTGTGAGGAAAGGCTCTGCAACTCTACAATTGGCAAAAAACCCATAGAGTGACAGGACGGCTGTAGGATAAGCCCATCCAGATGACTTCAGCTTGGCCCAGCACCCCATGTTAGTATCTCAGCAGAATTTCCTGGTGATTGTTTTTCGTTTATAATTGCTTGGGAGCTACCTGAGCACTTTAGTCTTGACTTAAACGCTGGCCTAATGCCAAAGCACTTTGAGCTTTCTTCAGGTAGCTAGAATACGCACACATAATCTTTATGATGTGCACGTGCCTTATTCACAGAAAGAAATAGACTTTGACCTGTTAGGAAGCAACAGGCAAGAAAAAGGTTAAGGAAATATGTACAAAGTATTATTGTGTGATGGGAATGAATCACACTCTTATTGGGCAGAGACGGGAATACTGATGAATACTGATCTCGGTGCCTCTTCCCCTCCTGAAAATAAAGGCAGAACTGTTAAAAGAACAAAACATTAAATATTTGGCTGCTGCCTACCACAGCACTGCAGTTTAATACTGCAAACAGCTGCACTCACCACTATGACTTATATGAAAAGATTGGCTGGAGATTGCTGGCATCCACATACTTGTACTGTATTCATAAGGCTTTATTACATAGACTCCCAATGTATGTATGTATGTATGGATGTATGGATGGATCTGTTCAGTAAAGCCCAGCAACACAGTCCTTAACCGGTACTTGAAGGTCTGTATTAGGCATGCGTGTTTAGTACACGTGAGTAGGTCGCCATAACAACGGTTTGTTGATCGGTGATGTGACGGGACTTCATTAGAAGGCAAAATGAAACTCAAGCGGTTTCTGCTCAGATATTATCCACCGGGTAATACAAGTTATAATTTTAAACCTATCTGTAATGTTTTTCATCGAGGTGATACCACTCTGTAGTATCGGGATATTGTAATGTGGATATTAAAGTTGCTATATAGTAACGTTTGTTTGACTTTAGCAAGTGAGTTAGCTAGTGAGTTTCAAACATGGCTCGGGAGGAGCGTGACATAGTTGGTTACAGGGTATCTTTATAAGACATAAAGGTTAGTTTAGCGTTAAGTTAAACGCTCCCAGGTGTTGTGATGTAAGCCGCGCTTTATTTCTTTATTTTTCCCGCCGTCAGGAATAATCCTTGAGTACGAGAAAGGAGGGTTTTTGAGGACCAAATCAATCGATCTCTTGGATTTGACTCCAGAGTGCGTGAGTTGTACCCATCAGGATCTGTGTGTGTGTGTGTGTGTGTGTGTGTGTGTGTGTGTGTGTGTGTGTGTGTGTGTGTGTGTGTGTGTGTGTGTGTGTGTGTGAAAGAGAGAGATTGCATTTGAATTGCAGTGCTGACTGGTGTTTTTACTAATGTGGAGGCTGCTTTTCCCACTCACAGTGGACGTCACAACGTTGCACTTCTGTGTGTCATATTAACCTTCTGTAACACTTGTAGTCAGAGTTGTTTGGGGAGATTTCTGTCTTTGACCTCAGCGCTCTACAAAATGTCAGTAATCAAACTGTTATAACCTATTGTACAGTTCCACTAAAAACTATTTCATGCTGGCTAAAATCCTATTTAAAACACTTTGTGACCACATTGCATTTCTGATAACGTTTGACTGTAGTGGAGCTGTAATTCCTTAATGTGGCATTACATTAGTCTAGACATTTCTTTTAAATGATCCATTTACTTTGGGAATACTGGGTGTTAATCATTTCAGCTCATGCTGGCGCTCAACAGCGTGTAAATCTAACAAGAGGGGGAGTCATTTTTTCACACATATTCACATATTAAACATGCTTTGGTGAAAGGCTGAGTAAATTAAATGTTTGTTAAGCTGTATTTCATGTCTATAAACCCTTTCCTGTTTCCATTTGCTTTCATTTTTCCTGTTCCTGATGTCTTTTTTTTTTAAGCATCTTCTCCTTTTTTGCCATCAAGTTACCTGAAGTTACAAAAAAAAATTGATGGATTTGATGTTTTAATATTGTAGAACAAATCCAGATGACTTGGCAGCAGAAATCCTACGGTCAGAGCCTCTGATCACAGAGACTCGGGCTGAACAGGTCAAACAGCTGGTAATTCGACTTCAGAAGAAGCAGACCCAGCAGGATCATCACAGGTTCTGTTTCTGCAAGGTCAGTCACACCACAGCAGTAAACAAATCAACACACAGACATGACGCTTACACGGAATAAAATCCCTGCAGCTGATGACATTGATTTACTTTCCATTACATTGTTGGAAGCTATGTTGTGTTCCTTGTAACCTCGGCTGGTTGTGAAATCTGTAACATGGTCTTATGAATCAAAAATGAATAAAATCTGTTTTGTCTGTAAAACTTGGCACATACATGTTGCTTATTGAGTTATGATGCTAATGCCTATCCCCTCTGTTAGAGCAGTTTGGATTTATTTCATACAGGCTCCTGGGACAATGACATTTTTGGCATCATCACGAAGCTGGTGCGATCCAGTAGCTCAGTGATTGATTAGAGGATGCTATTTACACACGTGGAAATGCAGGCGTTTGATTTGTGAAATTAACAGTCAACACTAGAGAGCAGCAGTGATCGGGTTAGCGAGTCCTAGTGCTTCATGTGCATGCATTGGGGGAGTTAGATATCAGTCAGGGTTAGGTACATAGCTGGAAATCAGAGGAAATTGATTTATTTTGCCTGTTTGAAACTTGGGAGATTTCTTTCTGTTATTAATGAGGGGAGAAAATTATTCAACCAGTGGTGGGTCAGGAGAGAGAGAGAGAGAGAGGCCTTCTCATTACATCATAGTGAGATGAATTATACATATGGAAGTTACACGGGTAATTTTAAAGATGAATGAAGTCCATAACTATTGTATATTGTCTTGGAAATGGGATTTTTCAAACCCGTTTCAATGTCCTTTTTTTTTTTTTTCTGCAGGAGCTTAAGGCACACATACTACCACTGACAAATGTTGCCTTTGACAAATCTGGCTCAAGGTGAGTTTTTAACACCGAGTAGTCTGGCACTTTGGTGTTTGGGAGACATTATATTTTGTTCAATTCCCTCTTTTCTCTCACACTGCAGATTTATTACTGGGAGTTATGACAGGACATGCAGAGTCTGGGACACAGCCTCGGGCACAGAGCTGCACGTGCTGGAGGGTCACAGAAACGTGGTGTATGCAATTGCATTCAACAACCCCTATGGGTAATGAGCCATTTCAGGAAAACTTTTATGGTGTGAGAGAACTGCGTTGCTCAATTTAACATTCACAGCAGTGTTTCATCTTAAAAATTCATGTCTCTTTGCTTTATTTCCTCTTTATTGAACTTAGAGACAAGATTGCAACGGGCTCTTTCGACAAGACCTGCAAACTGTGGTGTGCTGAGACTGGAAAGTGTTTCCATACTTATCGGGGACACATGGCAGAAATAGTATGCATAACGATTTGTTTGAAATTAATTTCATTTAGTTCATTGCAGCTTCATATGCCATGTACTGGTGTATATAGTTAGTATTTATGCACATTTTTTCAATGCAAGGCCAAGTGTTTTAGTAAGAGCTAATTGTGACTGGACATTTCAACTGAAAGGTTCTACTATGTTTGTATGCTTCACGGTTCAAAATAATCAATATTTATTTAATACTGAACCTTGGTTCATCTTCTGTCTGAGACATTATAGCTCCTCTCCCTTTAAGGTCATCTGCCCTCTAAATGAACTTTGTTCTGATTGGCTAACCTGATTATTTGAAACCTTTGAAACGTTGTTTAGTATGAGCAAAATGTGTGTCTGTGTGTGTTTGTATATTTATATATATATATATATATAAAAGAGAGAGTGATACACTGCTCACAAAAATGAAAGAAACACTTTGAAAACACACCAGATCTCTGTGTGAAAAACAATCATGCTGGATATCTACACTGATACAGACTAATGTGTTTGGAATGAAAGGAAACCACATCATTTGATGGAAATTAAAATGATCAACCTACAGAGGGCTGAATTCAAAGACACTGCGAAAATCAAAGTGAAAAAAATGATGTGGCAGGCTAGTCCATTTTATAGAAAGTGCATTACAGTAACTCAAAATTGTACTCAGTAGTTTGTATGGCCCCCACATGCTTTTATGCATGCTCAGACAGCGTTCGGGCATTCTCCTAATGAGACAATGGATTGTGTCCTGGGGGATCTCCTCCCAAATCTGGTCCAGGGTATGACTGAGCTCCTGAACAGTCTGAGGTGCAACCTGGATCAGATGGACCAAAAACATAATGACCCAGAGGTGTTCTATTGGATTTAGGTTAGGCGAGTGCGGGGGGCTCTCATCTGCGAAAAACACAGGGAGCCAGTGGTAGCCTCATGCTACCACTAGTGACACTGACCCTAGCCAAATGCAAAACTAGAGTAGAAACAGTCAGAAAAGACGAGGAGGGAAAAAATGTCAGTGACTTCCACCTGGAAAAGCATGTAAAAAGAAAAAATAATAAAAAAAAAAAAAGAGAACCAGTAAAAGTGACGCAAAATATAAACTGTATAAGAACAAATTGACTATACTGACATTACAGAAGGCATATTATAATAAAAAAAGGAAGATAGTAAAGTAATATTCAAGCAACTTGGAAAGTAATTAATAATATTATATAGAATAAATGTAATGATAAATTTCCAAGTTATTTTTTTAAACAGTGATAATGTTACAATGTAAACAAACTTTCCAAAAAGGAGTTTTTCCTAACGTCTCAGTCCAGAGGACGGCAGTGTTTGTGGATCATGGTCACATATGGCTTCTTCTTTGCATGATCGAGCTTTAACCTGCATTTGTGAACGGCACAGTGAACTGTGCTCACAGACAGTGATTTCTGGAAGTGTTCCTGAGTCCATGCAGTGATTTCCATGACAGAATCATGCCTGTTTTATTAATGCAGTTCAACCCAAAGATCACAGGCATCCAGTACTGACTTTCAGCCTTGTCCCTTCCACACAAAGATTTATCCAGATTCTGAAAATATTTGCACAATATTACGTACTGTAGATGATGAGCTATTCATACGTTTCACAGTTTCACGTTGCCGCTTTAAGATGCTGTTACTGACCTGCTGCCAATTAACCTAATTAGTTGCAAAATGTTCCTCCAGCCTTTTCTGGGCTTTTGTTGCCCCCCCCGTTCCAACTTTTTTGGAGACTTGCTGCTGCCATCAAAATCAAAATGAGCTGATGTTTTTCATGAAATAGTAAAATGTCTCAGTTTAAACATTTATTTTCCATGCTCTGTTGTGAATAAAATGTGGGTTTATGAGATTTGCAAATCATTGCATTCAGCTTTTATTGATGCTTTGTGCACGCATCACAACTTTTTGGAATTGAGGTTGTTTGTCGCTGCCATATCCTATTTAACTTTGTTACACAATACAACTTAAGTAAAAATGCTTTTGTATTGCTTAGGTGTGCCTTACATTCAACCCCCAGAGTACACTGGTGGCCACAGGCAGCATGGATAGCACTGCCAAGCTGTGGGACGTGGCGAGTGGGGAGGAAGTGGCCACACTGACTGTGAGATATCTCTTCTTTGCTTACTTACCAACTCTGTACTGTTGCTTTCCTTTTGTCTTTTTATTCAGGTGTTGTGACGGACATCCATTCATTAATGTTGCTTCATCAGCTTTTTAGTTACTTGTGAAAGGAAATATGAACATGAATTCTGTTAATTGCTGTTGATGGCCATTTTTAGCAGTTTTAGCAGTTCTTGCATTCACCAGTGATCTGATGGGAATGTGACTAACTCTTTAAGAAGGCACTGATAGCCTGCTCTTAGGGGAGCAGCGAGGCCTCTTTGATGTGCAGACTGCACGTGGGCTTATAGTGTGACTGGCTGGTTCTGTCTCTCTGCCCCTCTCAGCTCATTTAGCTTTTCACACCATGAAGAATCGCTCGTGCTCATGGCAGTCAATTGAGTGCAGATTCTTAAATGTATGTTTTGTTTTTTGTTTTTTTTATATAAATTACCCTCAAAATCTTATAATCCACCTGTTAGGCTAAGGTCTGTTTTTATGTTAATGAATTCAGGAGCCTGTTCAAGAGAACTATGGCACAAATAAGTTCCCAGACTACATGTGCCTTTGAAAACATTAAATTTGTATGCAAAAAATACCTCAAATGAGCATTAAAAAGTAAAATAAATGTGGGACAAGGGCCTAAAGAGGGGGGAACAACCCCTTCTAACGGCTTATATTTACCACACATGAATTGCACCACACATACTCAACCTTCATTTGGATCTTAAATACACACTTCTAAAGTTTTGGGACTGTATCTTGCACGGTTGGGACAAATCTGTCCATAGACAATAAGACATAAACAAAGTCAAAGTGCTTAAAGCTGCCTTTGCAGTAGCTGCTTCTAGACCAGTGGCCACATTTTGCAGCAGACACACACACACACACACACACCCGCATGTACACAAGGTGAAAACAATCAGCAATATAAGCCATACTGGTGTGGCCGGTAAATATTTGCATTTTATGATGCACTTTTTCTTCCATAATGCGAGCGACTGTGAGGGAGAAACAAAATAAGACGGTGAGAGATGATCCCCTCTCTCATATTCCTTTCAGGGTCACACTGCAGAGGTCCTTTCTCTGTGCTTTAACACAGTGGGCAATCAGCTTGTCACGGGCTCCTTCGACCACACAGTTGCTATATGGGATGTTGCTTCAGGAAGGTCAGAAGTTATCAATGTTTTGCATTGATTTGTGCACGCATCATCGTTTGTGCATCACAGTTGAATGTATCACACTTTGATCCTGCCTTACAAGGCTGCAAGACTGATTAATTGCTGCTCTCTCTCTCTCTCTCTTTTCCCTTAGACGGGTCCACACGCTGATTGGTCACATGGGAGAAATAAGCAATGTTCAGTTTAACTGGGATTGCTCCTTCATTGTTACTGGTTCCATGGATAAAACCTGCAAAGTGAGCTATCATTAACCAAATTGTCTTTTTTTTTTTTCCAAAAATCTCTTGTCAGAGGCTGAAAATGTGTCTGCTGCCCACTGCACTAGATTTCATTTAGCATTGTAAAATATTGCAAGGCAGGTATTTGAGATGGATGTCTCACATCATTCCTATTGGCTCTCTTTCATTTCGCACACTCTCCCAAACTCCTGTCTCTGAGGTTGAAGGAGAAAAATGAAATCCTAATTCCTTAATTACACCAAAATGAGTCATGCTCACAAGTGAGAATTATCCACCTCGCTGCGTTCCTCTGAGGGAGACGGGCCATAATAAAGCCACTTTATACAGTTTAATGCTATGTTCACTCATGCATACTTCTTGAGACTGAGCTCTGTCTGTTTCCATGAATGCACGCTCCAGTGTCGGTGCTGATGTAATTGGCTCCTGTGTGCATGTATAATTCTGTATTTTTTTGACATTTGTTCGCAGCTGTGGGAGACCGTCAGTGGGAAGTGTGTGGCCACGCTTGCTGGACACAAAGAAGAGGTGTTGGATGTGTGTTTTGATTTAAGTGGTCAGCTCATTGCTACTGCCTCAGCTGATGGTGAGACCAACCTGATGAGGCCTGTGAATACAAATGTGCTAGCACAGTATTACAAACATACCCTATATAGACTATTCATGTAGGGTTTCATATTCTTTACATTTCTTCAAGTTCCTTGGCTTATTGTGTAAATTCTGGTCTTCTCCAACAAAAGCAACAGTTTGATGTATGCTGAGAACCTTCTTCCTGTGCCTCTCAGGGACAGCAAGAGTGTTCAGCACAGCAACACATCAGTGTCTTGTAACCCTAGAGGGCCACAGTGGAGAGATCTCCAAGGTAAGTTGGTGAACCCAAACTGTCTAGTTTAAGATAATTACGAGCAATCAGAAGATGGTCTGTGGTCACTTTGGTCATAATGGGATAGACATGGTTTAAACACCACAACCTCAGGCAGGTCGTGGTGTTTAAACGATGCTTAATTGGTGCTAAGAATCCCCAGCAGCAGCCTGCACTCTTGATACAAGGCAAGATGGATCCATGCTTTCATGTTATTTACACCAAATTTGACCCAACCATCTGAATGTCATGTGATGTTTTTTCCAATTGTCTGTTTGCCAATTTTGGTGAGCCCGTATAAACTGTTATTTGGGTTACTGCTGCCTTCCTATCAGTTTGAAGCATTCTGGCCATTCTCCTATGACCTCTGACATCAACAAGGCATTCTCACTCAGAGAACTGCTGCTCACTGGATATTTTCTCTTTTTCCAGACCATTCTCTGTAAACCCTAGAGATGGTTGTGTGGGAAAATCCCAGCAGTTTCTGAAATACTCAGCCCACCTTATCTGGTACCAACAACCATGTCACATTCATTTAAATCACTTATCTTCCCCATTCTGAAGGTCAGTTTAAACTAGCAGGTCATTTCGACCATGTCAACGTGCCTCAAGTTACTGCCTTGCGATTGGTTAATTAGTTATTTGATTTAACAAGCAGTTGAACAGGTGTACCTAATAAATTGACTGCACAGAAGTGAGGCCGATGCATTTTTAAAGTTACCAGTTTGACACCAAACGTTTACCAATTTATGAGTCTTATGTCTAAACTCAATCATAATTATTTCAATATGCATATAACCATGACTTATAATGTAGTAATTAAAATAAGAAATAAGCATCAAGTATTCTGTAACCAGGGGCACAACCACAACTTTGTGGATGCATCATGCAGCTAGTAGCTATGAATAAATGTGTGATCTTTTTTTTGTGTGTGTGTGTGTAATATTAACTGAGACCACAGGTCTCCTTGCCTGCACCTTAAATAGGTTGTTCCTTTTAATTAACTTGTTAACATGTGACAGAGTGTGATGGTGAAATGGAGGGACAGGACTCCAGGCTTCAGGATGGTTTGAGTCATCCCCAAAGATCAGTGAGCACGGTCTAACCCTGATTAACACGGCCTGCTAGTAGTCATGCATACACACACGCACGCACGCACGCACGCATACTCTGGATATAGGGCATGCTCATCTGACCCTGAACTGACCTTGTTCTTCATCTGAAGTGATATCACCCGTTTAATATTTGTCGAGTGTGATACTCTGCACGAGTGTGGGTTTTCTGCAGGTTCTTTGCTCAGAGGGTTTCTCTGTACACATTTACTAAAATACATTAGACAGCCAGTAATAAATAGGCTGGATGGAGGATGATTCCAGAGGATTATGACACTAATCTCTCCCTAACAGGACATCACTCCTCCTCCTGTCCATGCTTCTTAACCCTTTTTTCAGGTTTTTCTCCTTCTCCGTTTCAGTAGCTCACTCAGTATACTTTTAATTTAATTTTTTTTCCATTTATTTATTATGTCTCAGTCACTCTAGTAAATTCACTTTTCTACCCTTTTCTTCATGAATAATAGCATATTTTACACCTAAGTCTATATTTCTATGTGGAAAATGTAGCTTCTTGTATCAGGAAATTGCACATCCGATTTCAAGAGTACTAAGAGGGCTCTTTCCTATTTTAGATGCTCTATTAGCTTCATTCTTGCCCTTAACTCAAGCCAAAATGACAACATAATGAAGAAAATCATTGTTTCACTAAATTCGTACCATTCACATCATGCTCCAAAGTTTAATAGGAAGAATCCATGTGGTATAGGAAGTAACAGTTTTGCAGGTCCTTTTTGAAATGTGTTATGGAATTAAGTGTTATCCAACAAAAGTATCTCGCTTGGCTTTGAGCATCAACGAGGCGACACAGGTTTTGTCATACCAACGAACCACCAGTGCAGCCTAGTGACCATGTAAACTAGATAACGTTACAAAGACTGAATAAGGAAGGCTTATGAGTCACGCTTCTCCGTCTGGGTCTGAGTTTGGCAGTTGCCAGGAGGATGGTTGTTTTTTTAGGAGTTGGGCTCGGCCCCTTAGTTCCAGTGAAATGAACTCTTAATGCTTCAGCATATCAAGACATTTTGGACAATTTCATGCCCCCAACTTTGCAGGAAAAGTTTGGGGATGCCCCTTCTTGTTCCAACATGACTGCACACCAGTGCACAAAGCAAGGTCCATAAAGTCATGGATGAGTGAGTTTGGTGTGAAAGAACTTGACTGGCCTACACAGAGTACTGACCTCAACCCAACAGAACAAATTTGGGATGAATTAGAGTAGAGACTGCAAGCCAGGACTTCTCATCCAACATCAGATTTTGACCTCACAAACACGCTTTAAACACTCTCCTAAACCTTATGGAAAGCCTTCCCAGAAGAGTTGAAGCTGTTATAGCTGCAAAGGGCGGGTCAACATCATATTAAACCCTGTGGATTAAGAATGAGATGCCACTTCATATACGTGTGAAGACAGATGAGCCAATACTTTTGGCAATATTGTGTACATTAGAATTAATATTCAATATAGAACTGAGACACATCGGCCTTGTTTATTGGCATCTCGCTCCTGAACTCTTTTCTGATCTTTTTCTCTTCACTGTCCATTTTAATACATCATCTTTCCATTTCGGCACCTGTCATAGCACCCGCCCACAGCTTCTTCCCCTGGTCTTCTGTCCTTGCCAGCTTCTTCTCTAGACAGTTTCCATTTCCTGTCTGGGGTCTCTCGTTGGCAGTGAGTTTAGAATTTTAATAAAAATACATACTTTACTTTCATGGCCATCTAGAGCCAACTTCATTTAATCATCCCTTCCTTTACCTCACTATTAGGATATAAAACCACTCAGGGAATGATAAACCCAGACTATAACACAATCAGCCATGATTTTCATAATACTCCAATATCATCTCTGAGTACTTCAACTGGTGCCTTTATTGTCCTTAAGCATTTTAAGTTGAATGACCTCTGAGGAGTAATGCTGCTGATGTGGTAAAATTGGTCTAGACTCACTCATTTCCACCCCTCATGTCATTTCCACTTTCTCAGGCATAATCTCTTATTCAGCACTTGGTTGCAAATGTTGCACACACCCCTGCTCTGAAAAAGGCTAACTGTCCTGGTTTTGGCCTCTCTTGCTAGATCTGCTTCAGCCCCCAGGGCACCAGAGTCCTCACAGCCAGCTCAGATAAGACAGCGCGGCTGTGGGATGCTCACTCTGGAGTCTGTTTGCAAGTCCTGGAGGGGCACACAGATGAGATCTTCTCCTGTGTCTTCAACTACGAGGGTGATGCAATCATTACAGGTACATAGCATCGACACACAAGACCCGCACGCTGTTAAAGTGGAGCCGAAAGGCAGTGAATATGCTCTGCATTGCAAGCCATGACATATGCTTAATTGCACATTTTAGATGAAAAGTATGCAGTTGTGTCCTTCTATGCATTTGTGTTTGTGTTTTCCTGCAGGCAGCAAGGATAACACATGTCGGATCTGGTACTGACTGATATCCCGACCCACCAGAGGCTCAGGATGGCATCTACATGGACACAACAATCAATTTGTGTTTGCCAGATTTCACCCGTTTTATATCAGTTTAATTGTGGACTGCCACAAAACAAACAAACAAACAAACCTAAAAACTGCTGTAACAGTTTGATTTTTAACATCTGTGTGAGGTTGAAGTGGTTCTGGAAATCATCAGCGCTTTGGAAGCTTTGCTCAGAAAGTCTTATTAGAAGGAGCTGAATCGCACAACTTCAAGAACTGTTTATTTTGTGTTCAAGGAGTGGCATGACACTGTGGGGAAATAGATGGATTAGCTATAAATCATACAGTGCTGAGCAAAGCTTTGGAGCCACCCTCATTTTTTCATATTTTACTGGGAAAATGGGTGATGATTTATTGAACTATGCAAACATACATGGAAATAAAATATATAAGGTGAAAACAGAATTTGTACAATTCTAATGAGCTTAAAAGTCAGTATTTAGACCCTTTTAGGCAGGCTTTGTTGGAATTTCTTTAAGTTGCATCAAAGGTTCTAAGGACACGTTGCACACCAAGCTGAGATCTGCCAAGTTTTCGGCTAATAGCTCTTTGGAAGTGATCTTGTGCAAAAATACTATTTTATGCCTGTCAAACTGTGTATCTTTGCCATTTTTCACAGATTCTACTAAAGAAATGGGAACAAATGATGTGTTTTTGCAACAGGCTGCTAGTAACAAAGTGCCTAAAGACACAATTTAAAATTGGTTATTGGCTAAGATGTCTGTTGTGCATAGATACAGCACTGATTCATCCACTGAGTAAGGTGCCTTTTTTTACACTCGAATGATTCATACTGTAGGTCAGCGTAAAACAGCTTAAAGAACAAAAAACAAACCTCTGAAAATGGTCAAGTACAAGGACCGGACTGGGGGATTATTGCTTAATTATTAATTAATTATTGCTCAAGACCACTTCAAAAATGACAAATTATAAGAAAGTCTGCCTCCTGTTGTTGTGTTTTTGCATGCACAGAAGTCTGTGACAAACTTATTCATAATTTTCAGGTAACTTCACATAATTCAAGGAGAATCCATTCGATGGGAAAAACAGGCTTTCCTCTGTTTTCCGCCATCCATTTTTTCTTTTTACCAGATTTGCTATCCAGATTGCTGAATAGTTGTCAATCGGATGCAACAGACTCAGTTAACAGCTACTAATAAAGCACATAGTATGGCACTGCTTGCATATGCAAGTACAGCGTAAAATTCTAATTCATTTCCTCTTGTCCACACTAAGGTTGTGAGTGGTGGATAATGTAAACTGGCATTGGAAATAAGTTCTGATTAGATTTATGTCATATACTGTGTATACCTAACCAACATAGTACTACCCTGTCACTACTGCTCCACAGTGTTGACTACACTGACCTTGAAACCTCCAACAGCTCATGGATCATTGTTAGATAGCTAGCTAACATTAGTTAATTAGCACTCACCTTTGCTTTGACAATGAAGAATTGTCCTTCACCACTCAAACTGCTAATTTATTGGCCCACCCAGATCAGAAAGATCTGTCTTTTTGTACTTTCATCACAAGAAATGCTTAAAAAAAAACAAACTACTATTTGCATATGGATTACAAATCCACAAACATGCTGTTTGTTCAGATATCTTTATCTTCTTTTGAGAGCTGATTAAGAGATTTGTGGTTTGAAGCAGATGGAAAATTGGCAGGCAGCTCTATGGAGTGTCTGGTGTTAGCTGGCATGCTGAAACTGTTTTTCTCTCCAACTCTGCATCATCATGTGACTGAAAACTGTGAAGTTTGGAAATTCTCAAATTACTCCTTGAAAGCTCCCTGTTGAAATATAGTCTTATGGATTTTTATTGATAGGCAGATCTAGATTATGCTATAGAGCCTTTAAACCTTTTCTGCAGATGGACAAAAGTGTTGTCTTTGAATTCAGGTGTTTTCAGTCCTATTGCCACAGATGTATAAAATCAAGCACCCAGCCATGCAGTCTGCCTTTAAAAACATTTGTGGGAGAATGGGTTGTTCTAAAGAGCTCACTGAATTTGAGTGCAGTACTCTAAGAGGATGTCACTGTTTGCAACAGGTCAGTGCTATTATTGCAGAGTGGCTGTTTTCAGGAACCTTAGCAACTCGGCTATGAAGTGGCAGACCACATAAAGGTACAAATCGGGGTTTCCAAGTGCTGAGGCACATGGTGTGTAAAAGTCACCAGCGCTCTGCTGACTGAATAACTACAGTTCCAAACCTCTTCGGGCATTAACATCGACACAAGAACTGTACACCGGGACCTTCGTGACGTGGGTTTCCATGGCAAAGCAGCTCCTGTAGATGTAAAGTGTAGGTGGCCCAGTACTTCTGTTCATTTAGTGTACCTAACTTTTAATAGTTTTTCATGCACAAGACTTATTGTACAAGATTCCCCATGTCTGAGCTTCCAAAACCAAGGCACTCGCCAATATTTTTGTTCCCACTGCATTGTCTCTGCTCTTTTCTCTTTCCCCTCACTTCCAACCAGTTGCCACAGACCCACCCCACCCCCCCGAGCCTGGTGGTTTGCTGGAGGTTGCTTCCTGTTAAAGGCAGGTTTTACCTTCCCACTGTAACCAAGTGCTTGGTCAGGGGAGTGTGATTTAAGTTTTTTTTCTTTTTTTTGGGGGGGGGGGGGGGGGGGGGGGGGTCTTTACCTTACAATATAAAGTTACTATTGTCAATTAGCATTAGTATGTTTCTGTGATGTCTAACTAAGCAGTATTTTCTATAAGGAAACTACTGTGTTGACCTGAGATCATGCTTTTTTGTGTGTGTGTGTGTGTTTCGGGGGGGGATAAACGTAACACTGAATCCTCTGAATCTTTATTTTCCCCGGTACGTTACAAATGACCAGGACTGCTCGTATTTCACATCACAGAAATTTATTGATGTCAAAAGATAAATACATTCATTTCTACTGTGACAGTGTTTACAGCTGAATCGTGTGCTCCCCCTCCCTCCCCAATGCTGATGTAACATGAGATTACCACTAAGTAGAGAAATATACAGACCAAATCCACATACAAATTCAACATTACAAACCTTACCCTGTCTTTTAGACACAGTAAAAGCTAAAAGAGCGGTTCACTACTCCAAGGTGCAGCAGTTCCAAATCTACAGTATATACAGTACAGCTATCCAAAATAACCCCGTCTCAAGTAACATGAATAAAATATCATACTGAATTTCAAAGTCACAACAGATGTGGCTCGTTAGCCAATCAATACAACAAAAATATGGATATCCTGCTTAAGTTACATAAATGTGCACTTCAATGTGGCTATCAGAAGAAAGTGTCAGAGCTTTTCTGGACTTAGCTTTTTTTTTTTTAATACAAAAGGTTTGAGCATGTTGAGGTGCGGGAGGATTATAACCTGATTTTCCTACAGTATGTTCTATAGGTGCCTTTCTCTGAATGAATAAATAGTCATGGTTTGGTTGTGTGAATCTGTAAATATATATTGTTCTATATAATCTGGAGCAGTTAGAACCTGCTGACTTTAAATAGTCACTGGACGGCTAGTTCATTCCTATCAGGAAATGTCCAACCTGTGCATCTACAGTTTGCTGTATGTTGTGCATCTTGCTAGAGAGGTAACTCTGAAAGCAAGGACATGCTCTTTTTAAAGGGAGATCGGTCCATTGCAGCTGCGAACAGCCAAAAAAACCTGGACAAGGGTGAGAGGTATGAATTTCTCAAGTATGCCGATTGCGTCGTGCTTTCAGCTTGCAGTAGGAGACACTTGGTGTTAACGAGACAGGACACGGCAAACAGGAACGTGTTACAAATGCGAGAGAATGAGTGAGCTTGTGGTGTTTGCGATGTGAGGCGGCTAGCATGTCCTAAAGTGTCTCCAGCAGCCAATCAAACAGGCTCGACTGGAGAGACTTGCCTGCCTCTTCTGCTTTCTCATGCAGCTTACAGAACTGAACCACAGCACTGAACAAGTCTGCAATTCGCCAGGCCTTCTGAGACATCAGGTGGACCACCCTCAGGAACTGAGAGAGAGCACAAAAAGAAACACAGGATCATGAGCCTCATGTTTGATTTATTTCACACCAGGTAAGAAATTGGCCCGCAATAGAGGTAATAGTCAACATCATACGATCAGTAACGTGATCTGCTGATCATTTTTTGATATGCCAACAGCGCTCTCTACCTTTGCAACTCTCTTCTCTTTGGACTTCCTGAAGTAGAGAGCGGGAAGGCCCAGCTCCGAGGCTGCAATCCATTGTAGGGCCACTCTCAGCTCCGAGTCCACACACTCTGGCTCGAGGTCACAGTTTACCACCAAGAGCTCCCCGACGCTGCTTCCGTCGCCTGCTGTCCTCGCTGAACTGCTCTCTGACAGATCAAAGGGAACGTGACATAACGTAGTCCGAGTCAGCGCTACATAAGACACCTTAATGTTAGCTATAAAGTCCTCCCCATCAAAGCAGTGTTGGACAACTCATCCTGTTCTAAGCTCACAAAAGGAAATGTGCAAGGCCTTTTTCGTGGAGTCACACAGCATGATCGGCAAGAACAATCCTGGACTCAGTTTTGTTTTGAGGTGTGGTGTAAGTCATTGAACGATCTTTAAGTTGAGAGACTTCTGGAACGGTGGACCATTTTTAAGGTTTTATGATCATATCAAAATCAGAAAAATTAAATCTTCTACTCAAGGACATTTTTGAGGATTAATGACGGCACTCTGCTTCAAATCTATCGAGTTCCTGATAAGTGGTGAGATGTTTAAACTGAGAAGTGGATAACACTAGAGCCCGACCAATGTAAGATTTTAAGACCAGTACCGATATCTGGATTTTTAAAAATCTCCATATATCGTTCCGACATATCAGACGATATTTTTCTTTTTCTTTCACACAAGAGAACATTAACTAGTGCTAACATTTGTTGTGTGTGGTTATTTTTTTACTCATTCATGCTCTGCCAGACTCTGCTCAGATCATTTGGCTGTTGTGTTTGAGGCGTTCCAAACACGTGTGTCGCCAACAGGGAAGTTGCAGACAAACTATGCAACCTCAACACTTATAAATGCCAACACCAGTGCAGTGGCAAATACTCACCTGCCGAGAAATCCATCAGGCTCTAGATGACACTATTGGTGACAAAGATTTATCTCTACACTCACCAAATGCAGTCTCTTTGGCTCCCGCCAGATGGCCCCTCTCAGTCTCCTCACTGCAAGGAAAGAAAATAATGAAAACTAAAAGTTTCAGTGACACATGTGAATATGACAGCTCAACATTTTGGGAGACATGTTTATTCAGACAAGCTCTTAGATGGGAAAATTGGTACCATTTATGTCTGTGTGGGATATAGCCAACTTGCTCAGAATAAAGGGAAGAAAAAAAAGAAAAATCATGAAGCCTGGTTCTCCAGAGGTAGCAAAATCTGCAGACAAGCACATCTAAAATTTGCATGTTTTTCAGTAATCCAAATGAAATGTAACAATTCCCCAAAAAGTTGGGATACTTTGTAAAATGTAAATTAAAACAAATCCCATAACCCCATATTTTATCCACAACAGAAGACTTATAAAATGCTTACCCTGAGAAATTTTACTGTTTCATGCAAACAATTAGCTCAGAACACTTGGGATGAGCAAAAAAAGGAAAAAAAAAAGCCTGGAAAAGGAAGTGGTGTTAATGAGGAACAGCTGGAGGAACATTTTGCAAATAATTAGGTCAATTGGCAACAGGTCAGTAACATGACTGGGTTTAAAAACACCATCATAAAGAGGCAGAGTAGTAAAGGTCTATGTCAGACAAGAATGGGACAACAGTCTTCTCCCGAATTTCCAGCAACTGGTATCTTCAGTTCCCAGATGTTTATGGACTGGTGTTAAAAGAAGACAACATGCTACACAGTGTAAACATGGCCCTATTTTTCTGCCATTGAATTCAAAATTACTTTTTTTTTTTAAAGTGATGCATTTTCTCAGTTTAAACATTTGATATGTTTTCTGTGTTCTGCTGTGAATAACATGGATTTATGAGATTTGCAAATCATTGCATTCTTTTTTTTTGGAATCCTTGTTTAAAAATAAGATTTACTTCATGTAACCCAGATTCTTTAACAGCAAATAAGCATATTTTACAAAATGATGAACTATTCTGTTTATTTAACTATATGCAGTTAACCTGAACATTTGCTGTTAAGCTGAATGACACAGAATAAATGAGTCAAACTTGAGATGTTTTGCTTATTAAACAAAAAACGATTATTTGCTCTGGAATGACGTTGATATCCCTGTCTGGCATGTCTGAGAGAGAATACTACTGGCAAACTTTGTCACTGTTGACACAAGAGTGACACAATGATGAGAAATGTGTGACAGTAAAAACATACTGGATTACTGTGCTTTGAGAGGGCACATCAGAAAAAGAATCCAGGTCTACCAGGCCTAAGCTGGACGTGCTACTGGTCCCATTCCTAGGAAGAGATAGAGAAAGAGAAAAAAGCAAAAGTGTCATTTAAATTTTGTCTCACGACATCCAACACGATCGCTTACAAGAACAATGTCCAAGCGCGAGGATGCAGGCCATGTTGTTAGCTGGTGATTAACATAGAAATAGCAGCTGCAGCTGAACTGGGCACTGAAAGCTGGGAGAGCTGGTGAATTTTTTGCCTGGCAGCTAGTCCATCTGAAAATGGGGATGAGGATATTTGGAGGCAGTTAGGTGATAGGGGTGGACAGGCAAGGCTGGCAGCTATGCCCTTGTGTCACAACATAGCTCAGGAATGAGGTGGAGTTAAAGGAAGCAGGTAGATGGAGAGGTTGCAGTGTTATGATGGTGCGCACAGCTACTCTTTCACTGAACACAGTGCAACTTCCTCTTAACTCTTTAAATTACCCATATCAGTGCCTTTAGAAATTCAATTGAATATCCAGTCTGAGAGCTTACTGATTTTAATCATTGTGATGTACTTAAGAAAAAGTGTGATCTTATACCATAAACTTTTTTCAAGTAGTGATTTCATAATATTAGTTGAGCAAACAAATGAGAATTTGATGAAGCAGAGAATGGTTTAGTGGATGTTATGAACTGGCCTTTTGATATGTTATCACTGCTGCCTACTACTGCAGGAGGAGATCTGACCGTGTATGGTTTTGCTGAGTGAGCTCTCTTGCCGTACACTGCATTTGCAGGTGTGGGTATTGTAACAGCAGGGAGTAAATTGGCATTGGCACAGGAGAACACAGTTAGCAGCGATGGGCCAATGAGAGTGGGGTGAGGGTGGGAGTAGCAGCATTTGGAGCGGTATCAAAGAGCAGCGGTTACTGACCCCTCGCTCAGGTGGATAAAACTACTGGTCTCCTCGTGGGGGTCATCTTCGGGGGTTATGTGAGACCAGCTCCCCATGCTCTCTTCACTGCTAGCACTCATAGAACGCTTGTCCCTCTTCACTACTGCAGCCACCGCCACAGCTGTCCTGTCCCTGTCACTGGTGGAGAGAGCAAACCGCAGATGCTGGGAGTGACCATCAGCTAGTTGTGCACAGTGTCGGCGGCAATGCGTTTGTTCACTTTGGCCACTTATTCCTGGTCATCTATTCACTGCTAATGTATTGTAAACACAGAGTTTTGTTAATGATAAACTGCATTCTGTAAGGCCAGATCATTTCTGCTGGAAACAGTAACTTCCTGCAAATGACAAGCCTTTGGAATATGAAATAATTAAGCACCAGTTAAAAAGAAAGCTAATTCCTTTCATTATCTTTAATGCATCAGCACACTGCATTTCCCACGGGCACTGTTGGATTTCCGGCTTCTTTTTTTTTTTTTTTCCTCAGGAAAGTGATTAAATTAAGTCATAATCAGATGACTGAGGGCTGCCATCGTCAACAATTCTGGAGGGAAATCAGGTTTTATTGAATAGGCGAGTCACTGAATCCCACTCAGACACAAGGGACAAACAGATGCACTCCACTTGTTTCTGGATTATGAGTGTTACCAAGTGAAAAGGTGCCTGTTGTGTGGCTTTTAGCTTTCCCTCTCATTCAGTCATGAACATGATTTTGAGGATAAAATGTTATTAAAATACACAATGAAACACCACATCTGGATGCTTATATTTAAACTTTCCTCTACACTTAGCTTTTATACATTTATCTACTTCTACACATTCTGACTAAAAATGTCCTCCATGAGAGTCCTACGCTCTACCGCCTCCTGAGACAGGCCCCTCAAGACATTTTGTGTTACAGCATTAGAGTGAATCTTGCCACCGTGCTGAGTCCTTGTCTGGTTTGGATTACTCGTGTAAAGACCGAGCATATCTGACAATGCAGCACCCAAATTCTTTGTAATTTTAGCTCACTCAATATCGTCTCAGTACCAGCTCTATCTATTCCAATATCTGCGAGTGTGTTGTGACTTGTTATCTTAGTGTGAGTGCAGCTTGTACTGATAAAGGAGACTTCAACAGCCACTCTGTGGATAAAGAATGAAGCCACTAAAAGCTTTCTGCACACACAGTGCATCACCCATACAATATGAGTCACAGCCTAGACAAAGGTTTGTCAGACCTGCAAAAATAGATTAGTTCACCCAGTAAATAGATCCTCTGTGTGCCCGCCAAGCTTTGATCAAACTAAGAATAGCACTATACACCTGTATTTTGTTTTTTATTGCAGATTTTCATACTGTTTAAAAATAGCCATGCTCTTCTTTATTTCTGTCCCTTACTCTTGTCAGAGAGATTGATCTCTGCTTTTCACATCTAAGTAGCTGATTATTCTGCTGCTGGGCTATTTTTAAAAAAAAATCTTTGTGGAGTCTGACTTTCACACAAAAAGCCTGTGAGCAGTGTAATACCTGCTGCTGTTTGTGGGAGCTCTCTCTGTATGCTTGGTAGCTGACGTGTCTGAGGATGTTTCTTGAGGTCCCCCTGGTCTCGCAGGGTTTGAAAGAGTCTCTTCATCTCTCTGATCTCCTTCGATGTGGATCAGCGGCACATTTCTGGGGCCCCTCATGCAAGCCGGCCCGCTGTCGCTTCCCCCGGACCCTACGCTGCCCGCTGGCTCCTGGCTCGACCTACTCCGGCTACAACTTAGATGGGATTGTCTGAAGCCCCTCCTCCTTTCACCAACAGGCATGTGCGCCTGTGGATGTGACCCAGGTGCGCCTCCACCTACATCTTGCTGTCCCCCGAGCGCAGACTTGCCAATATCCACTATGTCAGCTGCCAGGCGATTGGCAAATTGCTGCACATGGGGCTGGGAGTCTCCTGCAGCTTCCAAATCAATACTGTCTTCAGGATCAGCAATGATCTTGTTCTTTCTCATCAAGGACTCAATGGAGCTTGACCAGGTCTCGTGAATTAGCATATCAGTAATCTGGTCAGTCTTACCCCTTTGATAGAGGCATGAGTCTGACTTACACAGCCCTGTGGCTGACACTGAGTTGGTGGGGTAGATATTCAGTGTGTCTCCGTGCACATTCCGTGCAAATCCATCAAAAGAGTTAGCTTTAATGGGTGAGTTGACAGTCAGGCGTGAGTCTGAGGAGCGCCTGTCTGGCACAGAAGACTGTCGTATACAGAAGGGTGTTCTAAGAGGAGGGGGGAACAGGCTGTTGCTCCACTCTTTAGTCTTTGCAATGCCATATTCCTTGTTTTCCTTATCCATATCCCGGAGCATAAACCTGTAGAACTCCTCTGTGATGCTCTCTGTGCTAGACTGTTTGGATAGGCACGATGATGCCCTGACATTAAGGTGACCATTTTTCTTTGATGCAGCCTGTTGTACAGCAGCAGCCAGGATGCTGCTGGCATTCTTCCCTGCATAGTAGTCCAATAGAAGGTCAAAGCCTCTGCCCTCAGTCTCCATCTGGTTTACCATGAACCGCGAGAACTCATCTGTGATGCTCTCGCAGCTGGACTGCTTAGAAATCGAGCTACCGCGACTCAAGTTCTGACCTAACCGACTGCCCGGTCCCAGGGTGTTGGGTGTGCCGGATTGGTCTGCGTCTTCTTCTGGAATGCTCTCATAACTAGATGCCTTTCCACGGCTCCACCTCTCACACTGTAGTCTGCTGCGTTGCTGGCCTGTTTTGGAGGTATCCACCACATTGAGTTCAGGGCAGTTCAGGATCCTAGCTGTGACCTCAGAGGCAAAGAGGGCAAATGGGTCCTGTGGTTCATCAGGGTTAACCGACTCATCTACCACTCGGTTGACCAGCCGCTCCATTAACTCTGGTTGCTCCTCTGTTTTCCTTTTAATTTCACTTAGGCGGGGTGCCCGATGTTTTCTGGAAGCTGAATTGCTGTTCTGACCCTCTTTTCTCCTCAGCACTGTGCGGCAAGCAGGGATTAAGTAGGCCTCGGGGGCTTCAGCAGAAGATCCTTTAAGGGCACAGAACCAGGGTTGTTTCCCGGTGGAGTTTTCTAGACAGATTGCTGCTAGTTCTGTGGCCATAGACACCACTGTAGCAGCCAAATCATCAGCATAGCAAGTAATAGGTGTCCTGGACTCTGAGTCCATTCTCAAAGAGCTGAGGGAGTACTGAGTTGTCAGAGAGGCCTGTCTGCTGTCGCTACCTGTCCCCAGTCGACCCCTCCTCTCTGTGCCTTGCACTGGGATTTCACTTAAAGGGTCTCTGATGGCACTGTTGCCTTGCTGGATCTGCTGGTGGTCAGATAAGTCTTTGGCAGGCAAGGAGATGAGTTTAGATTGATTCTGTCTGCATAAAGACTGCTGCTGTTGATCTCTTTCCTCGAGCGCGTATTTCTCCTTCAGCCCTGTGGATAGCTTCTCTGTGCAGTGTAGCATGCTGCTTAGATTCTCATTATGGCCAAATAAGCACTGTAATTGGCTTAATGGATCCTTGGCATCCTCCTTGGTGTAAGCAGGTTCCTTCACGCAAGTATCACCCTCTTGTGTTTCACTTGACCCTTGATCGCATGTGGCGATGTGGCTGATCTTCTTCTGTGTCAGGCAAAGAATATCAAACAGCAAATTGTTTACACTGTCTTGCAGAAATACCTGGAAGCTTGGCACCTCTTTCCCAGTACCCTCCAGTTCCTTTTTCTTTTTTGCTTTCTCTAAAGCATGCTTGAACAGGCTGTCTGCCACCTCATTTATTAATTCATCCACTTCTCTTTCATCCGTGTAGCTTTTTTTTGGACATGTAATGCCATCTACTATTTTGTTATGCGTGGTCTCCAACAGATGGGCTACACTCCTGTAGCCTTGTGGTTGAGTCAGCACCTCGGCTGCTTCCCTGTGCAGGACTTCAGCAATGTTGGCACGAAATGCTTCAACACTGGTTCCCTCTGCCACACTGCAGTGCAGTGTGAAGGCTGCAGAGGCCTCGGCAGCAGACATCAGACCACGGGACGCCCTGTAGATTTCAGTGCAATCCACATCAGAATCACCGCCCTCTCCGGGTTCTTCCATTAAGTCCACAGCTGCTACTGCACCAGCTACCTGGGCCATGCCACACATAGCTGAAGAGAAGGAGTATTCGCCTTTCTCATCTGATTCCTGCAGCTCCTCATCTGCGTCCTCTTCCGAAGCGGATTCTATGGCGAGCCGTTCTGATAGCTGTGGGGTAGTAATAGTGCCAATAACATTGGCAGCACAGGCCAAAGCCACTTCTACGTGTTTGGATGTGTGTCCACCATTGTCGTAGGGATTGTGAGCCTGTGTCCCATTCTGTGCCTTTTCTCCAGCTTTGGTAGTGTGGTCGGACACATGAGGCACCTGGTTCTCCGGCCATTCTGCAGCCCCATCGGAATTGTCTGGGCTCTGAACAATGACGATTTTCGGGAGTTCAAAAGAGCAGGTGCGCTGTTGGGAAGGCTCTTTAGTCTTTGAAGGGCTCTTCGAGTTGAGAGGGCAGCTAGAGAGTGATACACTGACAGCTGCCTCGGAGACAAAGGAGGTTTCATCTTGCGAAAGTCGTATGAAGGCATCCTGCAGTACCGACTCGGCTAAATTGGTGGCGTAGTGCCCCGCTGACTCTTTAGTCTGGATGCTTGCTCGCTGATGCCCTTCCTTTTTCACCTCAGCATCCTCCCTGTTCTGATGACGCGCCAGCTGTCCCCGGTGACTTGCAAGTCTGACACACTGTTTCTGTGCAGCTTCTGCCACGCTCTCTCCCTGCTCACCACTCTCTGGCTCTGTGAACAAACAGGAGGAAAAAAAAAAGGTGCAGAAAGACACGGAATGACAAATGTCTACACTGATTAGGAAGCGGAACCGCCAGTTTCCAAAATGTCATCTCAACAGTAGAATATTACTCAAATTTATGCTTCACTGACTGATGGAACTGGGTTTGTTGCATTAAATTTCATTGCATTATAATAATAATAATCATAAGTTTTGATATATTCTGTCAATTCACTCACAAATACAGTTCAAAACAAATCCTACTCACCATTTCTGAAGCCATCATCCTCGCTGTCATCCCCCAAGTGCTCTGAGGCGGTCAGGAAGTCTTCTTCTATGGACGAGATGGAGCGATTGGTGTCGTCATCGACTCGCTGTCCGGCCGCTCTGCTCTGCTGACACTGTCGCTCTTTTCCCCACTGCAGGCCGATCAGGAACTTGTTGATCTCAAAGATGATGCTACCAGGCTGTGTGGAGCGCCTCTTCCCTGAACACTGAACCAGGCACACACCTGTACATCTCTGCTGTTGCAGCCCGCCCTAAATGGATCATGGACAGAGACCTATTATGTATGCACACACTTTTCATATACACTGGCACATGCCATCTACTCAATATACACTGTATGTAAAGGTCTACAAAGGTCTACACATATTAAGGACCTACTATACTCGCATGCAAAGCATACATATGCACACAGCACATACGTAGAGTCACAAACTATGATATAAATATCTTAAAGATCACACAGCCCTATTGCCTGTTTTTCTTCCTTTTATTTGATATACTATGAATCGCTTTGGACCTGCTAATGCAAGTTTAATAGTCTGTGTAGGCTCCTCAGGCTGTTTATTGATTCCAGCAGCAGTTTTAAACATTTATTTATTAGTTGAGCTTCAAAAAAGGACTATAACTGGGGAATATTTTATTCATTAAATACCAAAACAGAAAGGCATTTTAGGTGGCTACTTGTCTGCACATATTTTTTTCATTACTTTATAAAGTATGACTATGAAATAAAAAGCCACCCACTGCTCTGTACCTGCAGGTGTATTTCCTTTACACGGACCTGTGGAACACATCCTATTCACACAAAATCGTATTTTCAATAGCATCTGGTGGTGTGGCGTCTGAGTTGAATATGATTAAAAGGGAAACACTCAAGAATTGGTTATGCACATGCATGAATTAAGTGCAAAACACGTGCTTTGCATCTTGAAAAGTGTAAACAAAATATCCTTTCATCAGATTGGTTATATTTTTATACAGAAACATGTAACTCTTGGTATTCATTTGGCATTCAGACATACTTTTGCACATGTTATCGGTTGCCGGCCCATTTTGCTGCAGTGTATCACATGACTACACTTGGAACAAACAGATCAGCCTCATTTTGAACAAAATCAAATTCAAATCAGAAATCTGGGTTTTTCCAGACAGTCCCGTGCCTCAAAAGATGAGGAGGTGCTTTTACTGGAGTAAAAATGGGAGAATCGCTCCATAAAATGAACAGACTTCCTTGTGGATTTTTCCTAGCACAAAAGGTTCACATCTAGTCACACAACGTTGCTGTACAAGAACAGCTTGTCCTCTCTCCCTCACAGTCCAGGCCAGTCAATCCAAAGGCTGGAAATGCTTGTAAGGAAAAAAAAAAAAAAAAACTACAAACTTACCTGAGCTGAGGGGTGTGGGTGTGCTTGGCAAGCTTCTGCGGCTTCTAATCCACCGAGCAGTAGGATTTCATTTTCTTTCGGCTGGTGGACGGTCAGTAACTCAACAAGCTTTGGCAGGTCTGGAGACACTGATGCCAATTTCTGCAAGATACATGCCAAGCATACAGACAATACTAGATGATAACAATAAAGCGTTTCATCAAGTCACTTCAAAACTAACATAATGTGCTCTCTGTGGTTCTAAGTCAGAGACCCATAATTATAAAATCCTTTCTGTGAGAGGACTTGAACCATGTGAAATGATCACCGATCGCCCACCACTGCCACCACCAGCTGCAAAAGACTGCAAAATCTGCATATTTTCTACGCAAATCAGCCCTCTAATTCTGGGTAATGATCTTGAATCCATGGCAACTGAGCCAATGTGTGTATTGTATGTGAAATACAAGGACCAGAGTTCCCAGGAAATGAAAAGTGGGAAGGAAGGGGGGGGGGGAAAAATGGGAGCGAGAAGAGAACAAATGCGTGCGGAGGAGAAATCTGCTCACCTTGACGCTTTTGTCATCTCGACAGTCAGTTTTCTGTGGGTCCAGATTTACAAAACAGACCTGAGAGTGAGGAAAAAGAGAGAGGGCGTCAGAGTGTGAAAAGAAAGATTTCACAATAAAAGCTACGTTAATTGTAAAGTTACTGCGCTGCCTGTCCATCAGCTGTTCCTTTGCCATGTAGAAACTATAGCAGCTACACCGATCAGACATAACATTATGACCAGCGACATAAGAAGTGAATAACACTGATTATCTTTTCACCTGTTAGTGGGTGGAATATATTAGGGAGCAAGTGAATATTTTGTCCTTAAAGTCGATGTGCTGGAAGCAGGAAAAATGGGCAAGCATAAGGATTTGAGCGAGTTTGACAGAGGCCGATTTGTGATGGCTAGACGACTGGCTCAGAGTCTGTTCCTGGTCTGCAGTGGTCAGTATCTAACAAAAGTGGTCCAAGGAAGGAACAGTGGTGAACCAGTGACAGGTTCACGGGCAGCCAAGGCTCAATGATGCACGTGAGGAGCAGAGGCTGGCCATTGTGGTCCGATCCAACAAGCGAGCTACTGTAGCTCAAATTACCAAAAAAGTTCATGCTGTTCTGATAGAAAGTAGTCATAATACACAGCGCATCCCAGTTGTTTGCTGTTTTGGCAATAAAAAAGGGCACCACCGCAAAATTAGGCAGGTGGTCATAACGTTATGCTTGATCTGTTCAGTCCACTAGAGTATGATGAACTCTCTTATTGACAGAGTCCTTTCTAAGGAGATGTTCTTGTCTCCGAGGGGCTAGTAGAAGCAGGTGTAAACCAGAAAGGATTTTCTTTCACTACATCTCTCTCTCTTCCACATTCCTCTGCAACTGTCTCCACGCTTTCACAGTGTGTCTGTCACATTCCCCATCTTCCTTCCCTTCCGGTCTCGTATGGCATCGCCTCTGGCTGCAGGTTTAATTGTCAGTGATGGAGTTCTCATGTCAGTGCTGGGGCTTTGGGACGGTCCAGTAGCGGCTGTTTGATTCTGCACCACACAGCCTCTGATCTAAGTTAGCGTAGCCAAGTTTGTCCTGTGTGGCTTAACGAATAAAGCAGAGCTGCAACAGCATTGGAGAGGGGTGCAGTTCCTGCTTGAGTAGCCATACTCAGTGTGAATGTGCAGGGTGCTTTGAAGTGCCTTGGGAGGAGTGATATATTTGCAATTCAATTATGATTATATACAATTCAAAAGACATTGTTGCTTGAAACTTTGTGAACCTTTTAGGATCTTTTTATTATTACTAATGGAAATGATTGAATATTACATATCTACCACTGTCCATGATAAGTATAAAAGCTTCCAGGATTAATAGTAAATGTCAATGTAAAATTAGCACCTGCTTGACCAACAATGATCTCTTGAATAGCAAGATGTATAATAGTGTGGGAGGTCACAAAGGAACTCAAGGAAGCAACCCCTGCTGCTCAGTGGTTCCAGTTCTGCATGTTCTCCTTGCAGCCCTTCAAGCCCTTCAAGTGCTGCTCTCCAGGTAGAATTCTCATTTATCTCTGCAGTTTGCTATTAAAGGTCACGTGGACAATCCAGAGGGTTGTTTGAACAATGTTTTGTGGATGGATGTGACAAGAATCCAAAAGGGTTATGTTTGGAGAAAGGAAAACACAGTGATGTCTGTGTCATGGGTAGGGCTCACTGCACTGCACCTTGTCCAGGATCGATGGAACAATGAATTCTGAAATATAGCAGCAAACTCTAAATGAAAATATCAGAACATCTGTCCATGAACTAAAGCAGTGGACAAAGTGGGTCATGCGGCAAACAACAACCCTGAGGACACAAGTGGTTTTATAAAAGGATGATAAGAGGAAGAAAGTTATGCCAAAATCCTGACTCTAATCACAGAGAAATTACATGAAAGGACCTGAAGGAAGGAGTTCAAGTGAGGAAATCTACCAACAACCCGGAGCTGAAGCTGTAAACAAAGTTGTTCTGTGCAGAGGACGAGCCAAAAACCCCTCCAATGATCCAGGTACTGGAAGTATTTAGTTGCAGTTGTTGCTGCAGTAGGTGGTTGAACTAAATACTTAAACAAAAGGTTTGCATTCTTTTTGCCCTCACAAATTATCGGATTGTGAATCACAGATAATTTCTCCCTAAAAAATAATAAAGTCTGAACATTTTGCTCTCATTTGTTAAGTCTGGTTCTCTTCATCAGCTTTTAGGATGGTGAAAATCTGATGATGTTTTAGGTCATATCTGTCTAAGATCTAAGTGTTAGCACCCTGGTGATTGCTCACAAAACTCTTGAGTTAGTGTGGCAGCTTCTCTTTTTTTATCAGTGCACAGGGGGGGGGATCCTGCTATCTCGCTCTTTTGCTGCCACCATCTCCATATCTGCTCTCCCTGCTGCTATCTAACCCCCTTCTCTCCTTTATACACCTGCAAAAACAATATAGTTCCACATCTTGACGCACATCAGTGTTTGAAATTATTTCCCCTTGAACATCCTGAGGTGTGCCTGGCTTATCCTGCTAGGCTTTTAAACAGCAGTTGTGATACGGCGCACATTCCTCATGACTTTCATCTTTTTTTTTTTTCATTTATCTATGTTGGCTTAAAGAAGATTTAGTCCCAGAAAGTCATGTCAAAGTAAAAACCACAACAAATCCAGCATCAAGATGTAAGTGTATTCTTTCCTGTTTCCCTTAAAAAAAAAAAAAAAAATCATGTCATGTTTTTTAGCTGCAGATTTTAAAGTGAAGCAGTAACTGCTGCAATAAATAGGTCAATGTACTCATGAGTTTATATTGGAAGATGAGTGTTTCTCTGCTTAGGCTGCTTCCCCCCATGACCCGTGGCCAGATATGCAGAAGATGAATGGATGGGCTGCACATTTCCCTTTCTCTAAAATGCAGTCAGGGTTTCTTCATTGAAGAAAATGGTAAAATTAAAAGAAAGGCAGCGACAAAAACTGCTTGCAAAGTCAGACTAGATGAACCAAAATATCCTTCAGCTAAATTGAGATAATGTGGTAAATTCAGAACACGCCAATTTCCCCCTCACCTTCAATCTGGCATCCTCCAGTCAAACATAATGTTTTCCAAACTATCAAGGCTAATAGAAAAGAAAAATGCAGCTCGAAAACAGATTCAGCCAAACAGAAAAAAATGTGAAGTCATTGGCAGCTGACAATGACAGAATATGAAAAGTCTCTCCTCTCTCACCCTGATGAGGGTGGTGGATTTTTATTTATTTAGTCATTCATTTGTTTGTCCTGTGCCCTTCACGGGCTGCACGCGTCACCTATAACATTCTCCTTTGCTGGCTCTCTATCAAAATAATTAGAGCAGTGTGCTCAGCGAGGAATGAAAACTGTTTGCTGATTTGCTCGTCTGCTGTTCAGATCAGTGTGATGAGGACCTTTTTACTGTCACAATTGCTGTTAAATGCCAGTGACATACGCATCAGGCATTAGATTACCCACGTGAGTGAAAACAGTGAAAAAAACATTTCCACACGCTGAACCTAGTTTGATCCAAAAAGGAGGATGTTAAAATGATTTTGAACTTCTTTCATCGTATTCAGTCTTGTGTCTGCGCAGGTTTTCACTTTCTGTCCATATCACACCATAGGATGAACACGAGGTTCCGTTCCCTTTCTTACGAACATCTTGGCAGCATTCGCGTGCACCGATATTGGAAATCTTCCCAGAGAAAGCCACCACGACACCTCCCCCTGTCTACTAACACGTCGCCTGCGCATAACCCACAGGCAGAGCAAAGCGAGTGATCCAGAATCGTGCCCTTGAGAGGGACTGAAGCAATTTAACACTATCAGACGGTGAGAGTCGAGAGGCAGTTGTTCTAAATTTGGGAAGCAGAGGACCATCCAGCCATCTGACGGTGACACAAGCCCAGGGACATGCTCTGATTCTATCAGTGTCTCGCAGACATAGTGGACAACACACACGTGCAGTGTCGCTGAAGGACTGAGCAGGTAAACATCAGCTGGGGGAGATAAAGAGAACAAAGAAATACAGCGACAGACAAGTAAATGGTCTGATGCGATGACCGGATGAAGAATAGTGATGCTCTCAAGGACTTGAATTGGTCTGCACTTGTGAGCAATAGCCAGCACTGAGAGGTTTTAAGCGTTGACTTATACTTTATATCACTAAGTACATCGTGGAGTCATAGTGTAGAGGTTTACACATTTGCCTAACAAGCAAATGATTCCTGGTTTGAACCCAGGAAAAGACCCAAACACCTTTGATATTGCATCTAGAAACCTGCCAAACTAAATATGCGGCACTACCTGCTGTGGCAGTAAACTTCCACTAATTGATTTTTTTTTTTTTTTGCCACTTAGAGCCAGCCATAAACACATCTTTACTTGCTGACATTTACAATAATCACCTTCTAGGTGGTTTATTGGACATGCTGAGCGGACACGGAGCATATTAACACTCATTTGGAGTGTTTGACCACCTCACGAATCTTAGATCAATATTCCCCATTGGTCTAACTGTGCATCTGGTCTCTGGCATTCCTGATGGAGATTTGACTACTACTTGCTTTGACTTTAAAGCTGCTAACTGCTCCACTGTGTTCAGCAGCTGATTGCTACCTGAACTGAACTGGAAACAACACAGTGGAAACAAAACACTTACACATCTGCATATCAGAACTCTGGCTGCAGCAAAGATCTAGGTGTCTCCCTACACTTTCTTGCTTCACTGTAAATTTTCTGTAATCAAGGTGACTCCACCCAATTGTGCTGATGGACTGCTGAAATGGCCTTGATTGGAGAAGTAAAACAAATTTCAGTTTTACCATCAAGCTTATCTTAGGGCACATTTTCAGACCTTAAAAAAAAACCAACTCAGATACTGAACTTTCAAGCCAAACATATGTTAAATTCTAACAGTATGAATAGAATCATAATTGACAAAAAGTATTGCACACTCATTTTCAGAATAAATCCTTGTGACATGTTTGATATTGCCTGAAAACCAAGCAAGTGGACCATAGGTGTTTTTTTTTTTTAAATGATGTTGCTGATCAAAGGTGATTACTAGCAAATACACTGCTCAAAAAATTAAGGGAAAACATATCAGATCTCAATGGGGAAATAAATCCTTCTGGATATCTATACTGATACGGATTGAACTGATGCCACGTCGTTTGATGGAAATGAAAATGAGCAGCCTACAGAGAGCTGAATTCAAAGACACCATGAAAATCAAAGTGAAAAAATGATGCAGCAGGCTAGCCCATTCTGATGAAATTTTATTGCAGCAACTCAAAATAGTACTCAGTAGTTTGTATGGCCCCCACATGCTTTTATGCATGCCTGACAGTGTTGGGGCATGCTCCTCATGAGATGACGAATGGTGTCCTGGAAGATCTCCTCCCAGATCTGTACCGGGGCATCACCGGGCTCCGGGACAGCCTGAGGTGCAACCTGGTGGCATTGGATAGACCGAAACATAATGACCCAGAGGTGTTCAATTGGATATTGGTCAGACGAGCTTGGGGGCCAGTCAGTGGTATCAATTCCTTCATCATCTAGGGACTGCCCGCATACTCTCGCCACATGACACTGGGTATTGTCACGCACCAGGAGGAACCCAGGACCCACTGCATCAGTATAGGGTCTGACAGTGGGTCCAAGGATTTCTTCCCGATACACAATGGCAGTCAGGGTGCTGTTGCCTGACCTGTAGAAGTCTGTGTGTCCCTCCATGCCTCCCCAGACCATCACTGGCCCACCACCAAACTGGTCATGCTGAACGATGTTATAGGTAGCATAACATTTTTCATGGATTCTCCACACCCTTTCGCATCATACTCAGGGTGAACGTGCTCTCATCTGTGACAAGCACGAGGTGCCAGTGGTGGACCTGTTAATTCTGGTATTCTATGGCAAATGCCAATCGGGCTTCAGTGAGCACAGGGCCCACTAGAGGATGTCGGGCCTTCAGGCCACCCTCATGAAGTCTGTTTCTGATTGTCTGGTCAGAGACATTCACACGAGTGGTCTGCTGGAGGTAAATTTGTAGGACAGTGCTCATCCTGTTCCTCCTTGCACAGAGGAACAGATACCAGTCCTGCTGATGGGTTAAAAACATTCTACGGCCCTGTCCAGCTCTAGTAACTGATGTGCCATTCTGGATGAGTTGGACTACCTGTGCAACCTCTGTAAGGTCCAGGTATTGCCTCATGCTACCAGTAGTGACACTGACCCTAGCCAAATGTAAAACTACAGAAGAAAACAGAAAGAAAAGATGAGGAGGGAAAAAAACTTCAGTGACCTCCACCTGTAAAAGCATTCCAGTTTGGGGGGGGGGGGGGGGGGGGGTCTCATTACTGCACCTCTAGTGCACCTGTTGCTAATTTTCTGACACTAATGTGGCTGAAAGTGATTAACAACCCCCTCTGCAACTTAACTGACAAGATCAGTATCCCAGAAGCTGAATTTAATTGATGCTATTAAAAAGTGTTCCTTTATTTATTTATTTTTGAGCAGTATAGTATCACCCCTCTATTTTGAGCTGTTTAATTTACAGTATATGAATGTGAAGATTGTCTCGCACAAAAAATAAATGTTAAACATGGATTTTTCATCACCATGCTGAAATGGTCTACATTATTGTATGACATTCTTTTCCTCAGAGCCAGTGGACAGTTTTAGCTACTGTATGTTACTGTTAGATTCATAGTGACCCTACTGTAGCTATGCAGGCATACACACAACATGATGGTTCACTGTCCTAATGGATTTATGCATAAAATCCTGTTTGACTAAACTATCCAGCAAGCACATTTCTTTCTTTGTACTGCACGCACGCACGTACGCACACACACACACACACACGCAGAACCTTTAAAGATACTTAGCCACAGTTTCAATACAACATTATGTGCACAGACATGGTCAATATAAGAATTTATTACAAACATTCAGCCTCCTTTGTCCATCAAAGCTTCATTCCTCCAAAGCAGCCCCCCCTCTGCTCCGTACTCTGGTCCTCCTACACACAGCTGCTGCTCTTGGTTCTGCTGTCTCCTCTTTTTCCTTTAAGTGTGGCTCTTTCTTTTTTTTCATGACTTAAGGGGGGGAAAAAAAAAACAAAAAAAATACAAAAAAAAAAATAAAAAATACACACACACTTTCTTTGGTGTTCTGCTGATTGTAAAATTGTTCTGTCTTTTTAGTGGTTGTCCTGCAGGTATAGTTTGCATGCCCTGTGAATCTCTACTGGTGCTGTATTAAAAAAGAAACAAGGTCCTGCATGTTGCCACAAGCTGGGTTTCATTTGCACTCTGAGGTCACAGCTTCCTTTATTCCTTTACTGTAATATGTTTTGACTTATCTCAGCAGCTGGCAACTTTAATTATAATCCATTTTAAGTTTAAGTTAATTCAAACTAAGTTTTCCAGTGGGTTGAGAAGATCAAGGCTCAGTGGCTCTGCCATAATAATTTTGCAAGCTACACAGCGCTGGTGTTGAGACCAGACAGGCATGCTGTTCACACAGGCTGGTGATTATAAACAGTCTGAACTTGTGTTCATACATTTAAGTACCTGCTGATAAAATGCATAACATCAGCCTAAAAGGAAAGACCAGATGATGAAATTACACATGCTGCCCACTGAGACTGTCCAGGCTTAGCTGCTTCCTATTTATCTGATATACCGCTTTGAGAAAAGTAAAGAAAAAAAAAGTAGGATGCACTGTTCTCAAATCCAGATATGAAAACAAGGTGCAAATCATAAGGAGCCATGCCTTTCAGTTGCTGCATCACACAGGCTCGAACCATTTTTGCTTGGCTGTGAGTTGCTGAACTTGCAGCCTTGGGCTAAAAAGAATACCACATGCAGTGCAGAGAAAAGTATTTGATCCCTCCCTGATTTCTTTTTTTTTTTTTGTATTTGTCACACTTACATGTTTTAGATCACTGAACAAATTCTAATATTAGACAGCGATAACCAGAGTAAATACAAACTGCAGTTTTTTAATGATGATGTCATTTTTTTCAAGGGAAAAGAGTTATCCAAGCCTACTTAGCCCTGTGTGAAAAAGTAATCACCCCTCTTGTTAAATCATAAATTAACTGTTATTAGCCATATTTTTTGGAATGCTAGCCACTAGTTTTCCACACCCGGGCCTGATAACTGCCAGAGAAAGAACACAAAGGCTCGTATCACATTTGCCAAAGAACATCTTGATGATCCGCAAGATTTCTGGGAAAATATTCTGTGGACTGATGTGACAAAAGTTGAACTTTTTGGAAGGTTTGAGTCCCATTACATCGGGCATAAAAACTAACACAGCAATTCATAAAAGAACATCATACCAACAGTCAAACATGGTGTGTGCTGGTCTGCGGCTGCTTTGCTGCTTCAGGACCTGGATGATCTGCCGTGAATTCTGAATCATGAATTCTGCCCTCTACCAGAAAACCTGAAGGAGAATGTCCGGCCATCAGTTCATGCCCTGTAGCTCAAGCGCACTTGCGTTTTGCAGTGGGACACTGACCTGAACACCAAAAACAACATCAACGTTCTGGAGTGGCCTAGTCGAAGTCTAAATCTGACTGAGATGCTTTGGGATGGCCTTAAACAGGCTGTTCATGCTCAGAAGCCCTCCAATGTGGCTGAATTACAACAATCCTGCTAAGAAGAGTGGGCCAAAATTCTTCCACAGATTTGTGAAAGACTCATTGCTAGTTATCATACATGCTTGACTGCAATTCTTGCTGCAAAATCAGGTGTAGGGAGCAATTACTTTTTCACACAGGACCTGGTACGTTTGGATAACTATTTTACCTTAATAAATGAAATTTATTAAACTGCACTTTGTATTTACTTGGGTTATCTTTCTTTGTCTAATATTACATTAGATTAATATTACATTACATTCAGCAAAGGATCGTATATGGATGGAAGCATGTCGTAGGTTCTCTCTGAAGGACTAAAATGACTAACAGCAGGTTATGATGTTGCCCTCAGTAAGTTATACTCCTGTGTTTTGAAATGCGTAAATTTGAATGTGTTCACTTTTGGAGAAGTGCTAAGACGAGTTAACAACATTTATATCACAAAGTTTGCAATGCAAAGAATATTTTTGCTTTATCACTGGATGACAGTGCTCAAGCAGTTAAACAATACTACTTCAGCTTTTCTGAGCTAAGACATCTACTACATCAAATTTACAACTTTACTAGCCATTATTTTTACAATTTTCCATCGCCACTACTTTTACTGTCTCTATTGTCACCTTGCTAGGCTAACAAAAATGTGTGTTTCTGTGCTCGATTTGTGAAGTCAGTGTGCTCAAGCCAAAGCAAGATATTAAGCTGATGCATTAAATAACACACCTCCCAAATGTGTTACTGCATATTAGGCTGGCTTCCAGCTCCAGCAGAGACAGCTACGCATTACCTAAACAACACTGTGCCCGAGATACATGTTTGGCTAAGACTATCTGATCAATATTAAACAGCTAATGTGCACTAAAGACTGGATTACCAACACACTGAGACCTGGACTCTCAGGGGAATCAGTGGTCTACACAGACAGAGCAGTAATCCCCCCCCAAAATGGTTTGCTCTCTTTATTTAAAGCATCACCTGTCCCCTAAAGGAAAAAAATTCAAATATGATAATAACAATTTAATATTATTTTAATATGCAGCTTATTCCTGAATAAAAACCTATCAAAATATCTCAAACCAATCTGGGAAGAGGGACTGAAAGAAATCCTGGATGCCTTTGCACTGTGGCCAAATTCATCTGTGCCTCTAATATAAATATTCAGATTTAGTGACACAAAATAACTGATATAAAAAGGAAGAGGGCATGTAGCTGGGGAAAAAAAAAAGCTCTCACTTTAAATCACAACTTTGCACCAAAGGCTAAAGTCTGTCAAAGAGGGGAAGGGGGGCTCTAAAGAAGAAACTGAGAGAAGTGGTTTACGTTTTGAATGAGGGAGAAGGTTTTGTTTCCTGCTCCAATCCTGCTGTAAGTCAGCGCTGCCGCCGCGGCTGATGGCATATTTATTCTGTTCTCCCTCTCTCTATGCCAGGAAGGGAAAGGTCAGGACACGACACACTACCCAAGTGTGAAGTGTTTGAATCTCGTGATGAATAGGTCGTTTTCCTACACGGACTGCGGTTCAAAGCAGGGAGATAGATGGTGAGAGGAATGGAAAGTGTTCAGGAGAGGCTCTGCAGGCTAACTTAAACTTCTAGGACTGGTGTCACTTTGGAAAATACATTTCCTGCATTTGAAAACAAGTACCGACATTAGCTTAACTGCAGATAGTAGGACTGTATCTAATATATATATATATATATATATATATATATATATATATATATATATATATAAATAGACTTCTGCTCTCTTTAGTTCTACATATTTTTTGTTTCTTTTACTAGTTCACTTTCTTGTTTTGGTCTTTTATTGCTTGATTTTTATGAACAGCTTAATTTTACCTGATACAAGTGAATAAAAGTAAGTAAAAAAATAAAACAATAGAAATTCACTGAGTATAAAGCAACAATTTGCCTCGCAAATGAGAAAAAAATGAGGTGGCGCCTTCCTCTTCAAAATGCTCATCTTGTCAGAGCACTCAGCGGTGTGATGAAATTCAGTGTGACTATCGCAGCAACATGACACTTCTCTGTGACTTCATGCATTAAAACATGAGCGAATGATCAAAGGTGACAACACGATGCAGCCAGAGGTGGATTATGGAGCAAAACACAGAAAATCCAGAGCTTTTATCTTTTATTTAGCTCACAGTTTTTGGCCTTCTGTGCTCACTATTTTAGGTTACTCCGGTTCCTAAACACACAAACACTGATTGTGCTGCTTTTTTTTTTTTTTTTTTATAACTCCTTCAAACAATCATTTCTTAAAAAACTTAACCTAGTGGACTAGTTTGCATTTGGATACCAGGGTATAAATTTTTAGATATTTACACATAAAGTTAAATATATATATATTATAAAACAGTGACCCTTGTAAGACACTGTATCCTACAGTTCAGGCCAGGATGTGCGTCTCACATGGTGGCATCAATTGCAAGCTCCAGTGTGACTGATTCTCTGTGCACACTGCAGAAAAGCTGAACGGCAAATTGAGAGTCAGACGAGCAATTTGTCTTGTCAAAGTCCGAGAGTGATGCTCCCGGGGGGGACGGCCTCATCTGTTCGCATCCGCATTAAAGTTTCTCCTGATTCATAGAAAACAGACACTGAGTAAAGAAAACAAATGGCCATTGTCTCATTTATATGAAAACTGAAGATTAAGCCACTGGAGTTTACATTACATGGAAGAAAAATGAAGAATGTCTGCATAATACTCAGGTATAAACACTAAACTCGGGTAGGAGCCAAGAAGACGCTTCTGCTGCAGAGACAAGGATGCTAACAATGATGTCTTTATTTCAAATAGGCACTGGTCACCCATAGCGTTTCATGGTGAAACAAAGAGAAAAAAGAAAAGAAAAAATGACTATCACTCTCACCTTCCTCACCATGGTGGTTCAGTTCATTAACATTTGCAGGAATTCATTTATGCGCAGCTCCCTTAAGGTCTCTCCGCAGCATTTCAATCAGGTTATGGTCCAAGCTTTAGCTGTCAGACAGATGGCCTCACATTTGACTCTAGAATACTTTGGTATACAGAGGAGTTTACTCATGGTTGACTCAATGACTGCAAACTGTCCAGGTCCTGAGGCTGCAAAACAAGCCCGAATCATCACCCCTCCACCACCATGCTTGACAGATGGTATGAGGTGTTTGTGCTGATATGGTGCTGTGCATTATGGCCAAATAGCTCCACTTTGGTCTTTTTTGCCCAAAAGACATTGTTTCTAAGGTCTTGTAGTTTGTTCAGATGAAACTTTGCAAACCTAAGCTGTGCTGCCATGTTCTTTTTAGAGAGAAGAGGCTTTCTCTTGGCAACCCTTCCACACCAGCTGTTCTTCTACAATCTTGTTCTAATGGTGCTTTCATGAACTTTTAACATTTAACACGCTAACCAAGGCCTGTAAAGTCTGAAAAACAAAACATTGGATATTACGATCATCTCAGGCACACAGCTCTGGTTATGATCAGAGAACCCCCCAACCACCTGCTGTTCAAATGTTTTGCTTGCAAAAGGCAAAGGAACAGAAGTAAGCTGGCTTAAACTGAGGTTGGCCTCAAACAGAGAGTCAAGGACTGATTAAAATCCCAGCATTACATGGATTATTTTGAACTGTGAATCATGCAAAGCTATTGTAGTTGAATCCAAGAATAAAAAATATACAGCTGAAAATGAGCATAATGTGGATGCTAAAGCTATTTCTCCTACAC